>NC_037682.1:105817133-106060517 GCF_003255815.1 Theropithecus gelada | reverse complement strand
AAAAAAAAAAAAAAAAAAAAAAAAAAAAAGAAATTTAAAAATAGTTATCACTGATTAAAATACTAATAGACTTTAAAAACTAGACAAACTGATTATAAATAGGGCCGGGCACAGTGGCTCACGCCTATAATCCCAGCACTTTGGGAGGCCAAGACAAGCGGATCACTTGAGGTCGGGAGTTCGAGACTAGCCTGGCCAACATGGTGAAACCCTGCCTCTACTAAAAATACAAAAAAAATTAGCTGGGCATGGTGGCACATGCCTGTAATCCCAGCTACTCAGGAGGCTGAGGCTAGAGAATTTCTTGAATCTGGGAGGCAGAGGTTGCAGTGTATCATGATCTCGGAGGTTGCAGCCGAGATCATGCCACTGCACTCCAGCCAGGGCGATAGAGCAAGATTCAGTCTCAAAAAAAAAAAAAGAAAGAAAGAAAAGAAAAATAAACATGTAATAATTAGCAAAATTCTGAAAAAGAAGAGTGATGGCATATGGCATGGGTGTGGGGGAAGTCCTCCAATAATTAGGTTCTAGGCAAAAAACAGTCAAACATTTACACATAAAGTCCAGAAATAGACCTAATACTAATATGATGGGGGAATTTAGATATGGTAATGACACCACTTCATATAAGTGGGATGTCTTAGTCCATTTGTAGCTCCTATTTATAATAGAATACTTGAAATTGGGTAATTTACAACAAACAAAAATATATTGACTCTCAATTCTGGAGGCTGGGGAAGTCTGAGGTTAAGGTGCCTACAGGTTCAGTTTCTGGTAACGCCATTTTCTTCTTCCAAGATGGCACCTTACTTGCTTCATCCTCCAGAAGGGAAAAAGGCTGTATTCTCACATTGCAGAATGTGAAAGAGCCAAGAGAGACAACCCACTTTTAAAAGCTCTTTTATTAAGACATTAAACTCACCCATGAGAGTGGAGCCCTGATGGCCTAATCATCTCTTAAGACCCCACCTCCCAATCCCGTTACATTGACAATTACATTTTAACATGAGTCTGGGAGTGGACAAACACTCCCCAAAAGTAGCACGGGGAAGAGATGGATTAATAATAAATTTTATTAGCAATTGGGTAGTTATCTGGAAAAAAATCTTAAATGGCTCCTGACTTCACAATTTACACCAAAATAAAGTCTAAATGGATTAAGCATCTAAATGGGAAAAATTAAAAATAAAATTGCTAGAAGAAAACAATAGCAACTTCCCCGCGCCCCCCCCCCCCCCGCCCCCGGAATCCTGGTGGTGCGGCAGATTGAATTTTTTATTTATTTATTTTTTAATATTTTTTTTTTGAGACGGAGTTTCGCTCTTGTTGCCCAGACTGGAGTGCAATGGCGTGGTCTTGGCTCACCACACCCTCCGCCTTCCGGGTTCAAGCAATTCTCCTGCATCAGACTCCCCAGTAGCTGGAACTATAGGCATGCGCCACCACGCCCCGCTAGTTTTGTATTTTTAGTAGAGATGGGGTTTCTCCAAGTTGATCAGGCTGGTCTCAAACTCCCGAGCTCAGGTGGCCCACCCGCCTCGGCCTCCCAAAGTGCTGGGATTACAGGTGTGAGCCACGGCGCCCAGCCAGCAGATTGAATTTTTAAAAGATGATCAAAACAATAGCTGCTGTCCCCCACACTCCTATAATCTGACTGAAATTCCTCTCACTGAGTAATAGGCTTTGTGCCCCCTCACCTTGAAAATAGACGATTGTGACTGTTTTGACCAATAGAGTACATCAGAAGTGACTTCCCAGGCTAGATCATAAAATACCCTGTTTTTCCACCTGGCTGTCTTGGGATGCTCACTCTTGGAACCCAGACACCATGCTGTGAGGAAGCCCAGGGAGGCCCACGTGGAGAGGAACCAAAGCGCTCAGCCCACAGCCCTTTCTAAGCACCCAGACGATAACCAGCTCCAACCTGATAGCCATGTGAGTAAGCCACCTTGAAAGTGGATCTTTCAGCCCCCATCTAAGTCACCTCAGTGATGCTAAGTGAAGCAGAGAAGAGCCATCCTTGTTGAATCTGGCCAAATGATTGTTTTTGTTAGCCACTGAGATTTAGGGTGGTTTGTTGTTGAAAAGCAATAGATAACTAGAATGAATGAATTTTTACCTTCACTGCTAGGAACTGGGTCACTCGCTTGTTTCTTAGGCAAAGAAATATTAATATATTTAAGGAAACATTATTATTTGTTTTTAGAAAACAAAGTATATTGTACACTAATATCGAAGTAAAGCAAAGCAATAAGACACATCAAATGATAATCTGCAGATTTCCTGAAAAATGTTCTTTATCAGATCCATAAAAATTGCATTCAAACAATAACAACTTAAGACCTCTGGGTTATATTAAATGCAAAAACCACTATGTGAAAAAAAAAAATACAGTACATGAAAATATATTTGATAAAGGAACAGTAGAAAGACACAAACTAAGAAAACGATTCCTTATTGGGAACTGGTAGGAAATGAGCTGACAGGAACAGGATTGAGTGGAATACTTCACAATATACACTTTTTAATATTGTTTTGATTTTTGAATCGTGCAAATGTATTATCTATTCTAAGAAATAAATTGTAAAAGCAACACAAATAAATACATTTTAAAATGGTATATCAATAGAGCTTTGTGTTTCAAAAGTCAATATTAAGATAAATATAACAATGACTCTGTTCAATTTGGCTTTTCATTTACTGAGAATATAAACTACATATAACTGTAATTGTTGCATAAGTAGTTATACCCTTGGCATCTTTGCTATTATCATTTACAGAGGGAAAATTACCAAAATAATAAAAACTAAACAATTTCTTATTTTAAGCATAAAACATAAGAATTTCATAAATCAAGCCACAAAAGCAGTTTTGTCTGTGTTCGATGCTGCCACACATGATTAAAATAAACATAATAGTTAAGAATTTGATCTCTGGAACATTTAAAATCCTATTTTAGCTATTTTGAAATACATAATACATTATTATTAACTGTGATCACTATGATGTGCAATAGTACACCAGAATGTATTCCTTCAGTCTAACTAAAACTTTGTACCCTTTGACCAATGCCTCCCCTTTCCCTGTCTACCCCACCAGCCTCTGATAACCATCATTCTACTCTCTACTTCTATGAGTTCAACTTTTTTAGATGAGATTGGATAACATTTTAAAATATTAATGACAACGTAAAACTAAAATCTAAGTGACTGTGTTAAAGCACTGCACTAGAGGTGGTCTTTATGTGAGAGGTGGAAGAGAAGCAGCAAGGAATGTGAAGGTATGTGATATGGGTTGACTGTGTCCCCACCCAAATCTCATCTTGAATTGTAGTTCCCATAATCCCCATGTGTCATGGGAGGGACCTGGTGGGAGGTAACTGAATCATGGGGGTGGTTATCCCCACGCTGCTGTTCATGAGATAGTGAGTTCTCACATGATCTGATGGTTTTATAAGCTTCTCCCTTTGCTCAGCTTCTCCCTTTGCTCAACTCTCATTCTTCTCTCTTCTGCTGCCTTGTGAAGAAGGATGTATTTGCTTCCCCTTCTGCCATGATTGTAAGTTTCCTGAGGCCTCCCTAGCTATGCTAAACTGTGAATCAATTAAGCCGCTTTCCTTTATAAATTACCCAGTCTGAGGTCTCAGGTATCTCTTCATAGCAGCATGAGAATGGACTAATAGAGTTTGCTAAAGGTATTTTCTTGGTGGGGTGCAGGGGAGACAGATATGATACTATCGTAGTGGCTTTATATTGTGTCTACTTAGCTGAGGTATAACTATGGTTCCCAGAATTCCTTTCCCTGTCTAGTTTCCATTTAGAGTTCGTGTTGTACACCAATGCCAACAAAGGTCAGCATTTGGCCTTTGTTCCTGGTTCTTGGGAAAGAACCTCTATATTCTTGGAATTTCCCAAGTGATAGGAGTATCTTAATTACTCCTGGTGAACCCTGATCATTTATGCTACAAAGGTGACCTCTACAGGGTCCCTAGATATTTCAAGATGAGGCCTGGCCATGCTAGAAAAGTCAACCACATGATTATAGGGTTGGGGCTTTATGCCATGTGATATCAGTCTGATATTGATTGGGATAGGAGGGGACCAGAGACTGAGTTCAATCACATGGCTAAGAATTCAATGATGCCTATGTAATGAAACTCCAGTAAAAACTCTGGCTATTAAAGTTTGGATAAAGTTCCAGGCTGATAATACACAGTGAACACAAAAGTTTCACCTTCAGGACCCGCCTGGGTCTCACTCTATGCATCTCCCCTTTTGGCTGGTTTTGATGTGTTTTCTTTTGCTATAATAAATCTGTAATCTTAAGTATAGCTTTTTCCAAAGTTCTGTGAGTCTTTCTAGCAAGTTATCAAACCCAAGAAAGTAGTGGAAACCCTGTGAGTCTTTCTAGCAAGTTATCAAACCCAAGAAAGTAGTGGAAACCCTTGAATTTGTAGCCAGTTGGCCAGAAGTGTGGGTGGCCTGGGAATCCCTTAGCATGTGGCTGATGTCTGAATTAAAGGCAGTCTCATAGAGGACTGAGCCCTTAGCCTGTGAAATGTGGCCTAACTCTAAGCAGTTAGTGTCAGAATTGCAATGCAGTTGACCACAAGCGAAATTTGCTTGAGATTTGGAAGTCATAGGGAAGTAGTAGCCATAATTTTTACCCTCTGGAAGATTGATGCAGGGTGCCAGGCACTATGGTACCTCATGCACATTGTTGCTGATCCCCTGGCTCACCTTGTTGGCTCACCTTGTTGGCATGTGGCAGCACCCAATCCGCAGCTTCTCCAGCTGCTGCCACATCTCCTCAAACTTCTCTGTGTTCTGGGCCAAAGATATGTGCAGCCCTATGGCTAGAGGTGCCAGCTACTCCTGCAGACCTCAGGCCATCCAAGTCACATAAGGTGGAGTAATGCGAAACAGATGCAAGTTCCATTTTTTTCTGGAAGTTTTTGGTTGGTTCCTGCTTTTGTTCTTGTTCACCTTTCCTTCCCAACTGCGGGTCTGGCTGACCCATGGTGACTTCAGGCCCAGCACCACATGCAGGCCAACAGATTGCCCCACCAGCAATCCCACTTGCATAATGTTGAATCCCTAGAATCAGACTCTTATTCTAGATCACTCTTAGTTCTGCTTGTTTGATTTTTACCTTGACTGATACAACTGTTTCAGACTATCCATTGATAGAAAATGATAAGTTTGTGATTGCTGAGAATGTAAGGGGAAATACCATGGAAATAAAAATAGTGCGATACCAGAGTTCTCAACCCTAACAGAATATTAGTCTTTAAAAAAATATTGATACCACTCTCTTCCTCTGAGATTTTGGGGTAAAGTTTAGGCACTATTTTTTTTTTGAAAGGTGGTTACAATTTGCACTCAGAGTTATGAAATGCTGCAGTAGATGAAAGAAAAAGAACAAAGAAAGGTGATCAATATCATAAATATACACATACAAGAAAGCATAGCAGGAGTACATCAGAACATAAGAGACTCTCCTGAATTCAAATGTCAGAGAAGTACTAAAAATTAACCAATAGACAAAGACATATTAGGGAAATATTAAGTAAAATAAAGAAATGATGATAGTAATATAAAACAAAATAGAATTAAAAGTTAAAAGAATGAAAATAGGCCGAGGATATTTACACTGATAAAGTTTATAGTACATGATGAAGAAATGTTATTATTATTTTTGCATCTAGCATAGCTTGGAGTATACAAGGCAAAAACTGACGGAAATACTCAAGTAAAATCATCTCTCTCAGAATTAAGAGATCAAGAAAAGAACAAATACAAATAATTTGAAAAATATAATTAACAAGCTTTATCTATCATATTAGAAGCTCTTTTAATGCCACATACCTGATTCATTCGATTAACTGATGTTCCTTATTCTTTCTATAACAAATGCCAATGCCCTTGATATACGAAGGCTAGAAGAGTAAGCCACTTTGTTATATTCACCCACTTTTTCCCTCGCCAGTCAAGTTATTCCAGATCTTCTAATGTCAGATCTTATTAATATAAGTTATTTTTAAATACTATGTAAACTAATAAAATACGAAGGTAAAAAATAGTAGTTCTTTCTAGAAAAGTAGTTGCATACTTTGTAAAGATTCAATAAAGATGGATCGTTTTGATACTTGTTGCCAGATAAGTATGCATAAGACAACCATAAAATGATTTGAGTGAGAATCTTGGAAAACTTGAATACTCCACCAGTTTCTCTACATTTGCCTTGCACCATAAAGAAACCCAAGTTCGGAATCATAGGCAATGCAGTCTGGTAGTGATCTATACAAGAAAGCACATTGAACTCCAGTCAGCATACTCAAGATTTTTTTTAAAAGACTGAAGAAATGTCCTGGCCCTGCATCAAAAGACTGACAACTGAATGTATATTTTTGTGTATTACATTAAAATAAAATGCACAGAAATTTTTTATTTTTTAAATGATCCCTCAGTCTGACTTTTGGGTTTACAGATCTTATCAGGTAAGAGAGCATTTTGTAAAGATAAAATTTTGACACAGAGAAAACAAATCGTTTTCAAACATCCGTGAAACCATTATAGAAGCTGGGAAAAGAAATCATGACGCAAATACCATGCAACTAAAGTGATGCCATGCCGGAGCCACACAGCGCATGACAGACTCAGCCAGGGAGGTTGGACATGGGCCTAGACTGTCTTGGCATCTTCTGGAAAGGTGTGCTTGAGCAGCGGTTCAGCCTAGCTAACTCATTGCCAGGCAACGTAGAAAAATCCTGTTAGCAATCTGGTTTGTCTCTTTATAAGTTTTTATCACATAGGTTACATTCTCTGTCTACAAAGCTATGAAATTAGAAATCACAACAGAAGAATAAAGAAAAGTCATTTAGAAATAAAGACTCTTCTGAATATCTAAAGTTAAAGGAGAAAAATCAAAACTAAAAATACAGACTATTAAAAATGAAGAAGAGTGAGTGCATTACAAATCCAAATCCATGGATTAACTTCAACTTCTGGCCAAGTTGGAGTAACAGGGATTAGATTTACCCTCCTGCCTGAAACACGCAATACAAAGGCAAAATACATAAAACAAGACCACGGACATCAGGAACAAAGGACAGTGATCCCAGAGGAACAGAAAACAAATGAAGTGAGTCGCATGATTGCCTTGCGTGCTACCTTGAGGGAATGTTTAGGCTGCAGTGTGTGGGGTTGGGGGACAGGGCAGGCAGAGCCTGGCAAACTCACTGAGTTCAGGAGACACGATTGAGAGTCCAGCGAAACAAAGGCAGCTGGAATGGCCGGTACACAGCACTGAAAAGCGGTAAGTTGCACAGGAAGAGAACTCCCGGAAACCTGCAGGTTTTCTCCCATATTCATGAGAGAGCTGATCAGCATACAGGTTTAAAGAAACTACCTAAAGATGGAGAAAGGATTTCCCAAAAGAATTAGAGGGAATACTTCTCAGCACTCACGTGTGACCAGAATCAGTGTCTGTTCCCACTAGCCAGAATGGGACACTTTATAACTCATGAGGCATCTACCTATTAGAGTATTCAAGAGACTTGCCTCACTAATGGGGTGAATTAACCCAAGACTAAATACTTGTCGAATGCAACCTAACAAACCTTAAAAGCAAGTCCTGAAGGGACACAATTGTTTATAAGTAACTTAACTGTGTCCCAGAACAAAACTCCTGATTATTTATAGAAACACAAATACTATAATAATTTTACTTTATTGGTGAAATTCAGCATGCCCAGCATACAATTAAAAGTATAAAGCATACAAAAAGCATGAAAATACATCTAGTAATGAGAAGAGTGGGACATCAACCCAGAACCAACAAAGATACTAGAATTAGCAGACAAGGACATTAAAAATTACTATGAAGTATATTTTAAATGTTCAAAATGTAGGTAGAGACAACAAAGATATAAAAAAAGATCCATGATCAGGCAAATAACTTGAAACTTCAAAAAAGGACAAAAGACAAAAGACATTAAAAAGATCCCCCCAAAAAGTTATGAGGAATACAATGTCTGAAATGAAGATTATATTGAAAATCGCTAATTAGACATTGCAAAAGAAAAGATTAGTAAAGTTGAAGTCATAGCATTAGAAACTATTCACAATGAACAAAAAGAGAAAAAGTAATTTTAGAAACTTTGTACTAGGCTGTTGGGCAAGATGGCTTATGCCCACAATCCCAGCTCTCTGGGAGGCTGAGGCAAGAGAATCACTTGAGGCCAGGAGTTAGTGACCAGCCAGGCAACAAATTTTTTAAGAAAAAACTAGCCAGGAATGATGATGCGGGCCTGTAGTCCTAACCACTGGGGAGGCTGAGGCAGCAGGATCATGTAAGCCCAGGTCTTTGAGGCTGCAGTGAGCTATGATTGTGCCACTGCACTTCAGCCTGGCAGCAGAGGGAGATCCTGTCTTTAAGAAAAGGATCCATAGGCCAATTGTGGTGGCTCACGCTTGTAATCCCAACACTGGGAGACTGAGATGGATCACATTGCTTATGTGAGTCCAGGAGTTCAAAACCAGCCTGGGTGACATAGCAAGACCCCATCTCTACACTACAAAAAATAAAACATTAGCCAGGCAACGTGGCACGTGCCTGTAGTCCCAGCTACTCGGGAGGCTGAGGTGGGAGGATCACTTGGGCCCAGGAGGTTGAAGCTGCAGTGAGCTGTGATCGCACCACTGCACTCAGCCTGGGTGACAGAGTGAGACCTTATCTATAAATAAATAAAATTTCAAAATATAAATAAAATAACATTTTATACTTAACAGAGAGCTAGCTATATGATGATATCACGCAGCCTCATATAAATGCATTGGAGTTTCCAAAGGAGTAGAAAATTGGTATTAAAAAATTCAAATGTCTAAAATTTTTTTTCAAATCAGGTGAAAACTCCAAAGATTCATGCAGCTCAATGAACCCCAAGCACAAGAAACATGAAGAAAACTATGTCAAGGCACATAGTAATCAATTGCTCAAAACCAGCTAGAGAAAAATGACACATTATATATAAGATTTCCTTATGGAAAATAATCGAGAGAACAATGGACCAACTATTTTTATGAACTGAAAGAAAAGAACCTCATCAATTTAGAATTCTATACCTAGAATGTATTTAAATATATATTTCAAAATATTCTTCAAAATATATTTCAAAACGGTGAAAGAGACTAAAAGATTTCATCACCTGCAAAGCTGCCCTATGGGAAATACCACAAGAAGTCTTTCAAGCAGAATAATTATACCAGATAGATAAATGGATCTGCACAAAGGAATGAGGAGCTCCAGAAATGGTAACTATGCGGGTAAACAGTAATATTTTTTTCCCATTTTTTCTTAATTATTATATATAATTTTCTTATTATTTAAGAATCTGCCTATTTTAACAAAAACAAGGTAGTGTAGGGCTTATAACATATATAAATGTAAAATGTATGCCAAAATAGCACAACCAGTCTCATCTGAGGATGAGAGGGAATGTAAAATATATTGTCAGGAACTAAAACTGCACTATAACCAGAGATATTGGGAGTTTTACAAAAATTGTAAGAAATACTATGTACAACTCTATAGCAATATATTCAGAAAAAGGGAATGGTTGATTTTCTTGAAAAGTATAAATTATCCAAATTGTTTCCTGAGAAAGTAGCAAACCTGAAAAGATGATAACTGTAAAGGAAATTGATAAAGGAATCAAAGAGCTATTTCTAAAGCAAACCCAGATAGCTGTATAAATGAGTTCAACAAATCTTGAAGAAACAGCTAATTCCTTTATTATTCAATTTTTTGGGGGGCATAGAAAATGATAAGCTTGGCAATGTATTTTATAAGGCTAGCAGAACCATACTCCTAAACCAAACTAAGATATTACAATTAAAAAACAAAAGCAGGCCGGGTGTCAGTGGCTCACGCCTGTAATCCCAACACTTTGGGAGGCCAAGTCGGGCAGATCACCTGAGGTTGGGAGTTCAAGACCAGCCTGGCCAACATGGGGAAAACCCATCTCTATTACAAATAGAAAAATTAGCCAGGTGTGGTGGTGGGTGCCTGTAATTCCAGCTAC
Organism: Theropithecus gelada; assembly: GCF_003255815.1. Classification (NCBI taxonomy): domain Eukaryota; kingdom Metazoa; phylum Chordata; class Mammalia; order Primates; family Cercopithecidae; genus Theropithecus; species Theropithecus gelada. Next base: position 106,050,433 of record NC_037682.1, on the reverse strand, counting down.
TCGGGAGGCTGAGGTGGGAGAATCGCCGGAACCCGGGAGGTGCAGGTTGCAGTGCGCTGAGATTGCGCCACTCCACTCCAGCCTGGGTGACAGAGTGAGGCGCTGCCATAAATAAAATAAAAACAAAATCACACATATTCATGAACACAGATCCAAAACCTTTTGAAGTTTGACAAAATGAACAAATAGAATTCTAGAATGCATGTACTGTGACATGTAATTCTCAGGATGCCATGTTTTAGGTTTAGAGAGGCTATTCAAAGTTTTATGTGTTGAATCCTCCTTTTCCTTATTCAATTAACAGAGCTTCTTTCTTTCATCAGAAAGTTTCAATGTTAAATATATGCCAGGCACTGGATCCTGGGAATGCGGTGATGAATAAGATAAGGTCTGTCTTCATGGAGCTGTCTATGGAGACAGACAAGTAAAAAGAAAAATATAATACAGTCTAAAGGCTATGGTAAGAGATAAAGATATTTGGGGAATACATAACTTGGCACTGAATCTGGATTTCAGAGCTCTGGAAAGTCTTTCTAAAGGAAGTAGTGCATAGATTGAGCAGTGAAGGACAGTTACTATGAGAACTAAAGCGGTGAAGTCATCAGAAGAAACCGAAGTAGCAGATGCCAAATAGGGGTCATATTAAGTTGAGAACTTTGTACTTAAGTCAGAGGCCACTGACGCTTTAATTCAGGCGAGTGACAGATTTACATCTTCAGTTCTTAAGATTGTGGAATGAATTTGAGGAAAAAACACTGGAAGCAGGAAAACATTAGGGTGTTCTGGGAAGAATCCTCTTGAGAAAATTGCCTACTCTAAGATGGCAGCAGTGGGTATGGGGAAAGTGGGCACACACAACATAATCAGAAAGTGGCAGAAAAATTTTATTTTAGATGGGGAAAGGTAGAAAACACTAGGTTAAGTATAAAGGGATTTCTTTACTATAGTACTTGTCAGAAATTTTACAGTGCTGTTTTTGAGTAAAAGTCAGTCACGCAATAACACAAAATGGCTTCCACACATTTGATTTTTTTTTTTTTTTTTTTTTTTAGAACACCTTTTGAGACTAGCGTTCCATGGGAAACACTCTGGGAGAAACTGTTTTCCCACAAAAATAGTCTCTTCTTCCTTTCTGTTCTTGCAGCTCTTGATATAGACGGAGCATCCGAAATCTGAAATCTGAAATGCTCCAAAATATGAAACTTTTTGAGTGCCAACACAGATGTGACACTCAAGGCAAATGCTCACAGGAGCACTCTGGATTTTCAGACTTGGGATGCTCAACCGACAAACATTAAAGCAAATATTCCAGAACCCAAAACACTTCCCAAGCATTTTGGATAAGGGATGCTCAACCTGTACTTAGGAGTTGTCTCACCAACTATATTCAATTTTTTAAGGCTGTCTTGTCCTGTCCCTTCACGCAATACATGTATTTAGTTTGGTTACTTTCAGCTCACTGAAAGTGAAGTGAAAAAGAAGATTCACTGGAACTTCACAAGCTTCCCTCAAAACGCCATTGAAAAAGATTATTCTGAGTTAGGGTTATCGGTTAACCAATATGAAAGGATCTGACCCACAGATAAAGTTGTATTAGGCCGGGCACAGTGGCTCACGCCTGTAATTCCAGCACTTCGGGAGGCCGAGGTAGGTGGATCACTTGAGGTTAGGAGTTTGAGACCAGCCTGGCCAATATGGCGAAACCCCACCTCTACTAAAAATACAAAAACTAGCCGGGCGTGGTGGTGGGTGCCTGTAATCCCAGCTACTCAGGAGGCTGAGGCAGGAGAATCACTTGAACCTGGGAAGTGGAGGTTGCAGTGAGCTGAGATCCTGCCATTGCACTCTAGCCTGGGTGTCGTAGCAAGACTGCCTCAAACAAACAAACACAAACATGCAGTATTAACCTTTGTTAACATCTACAAACTTACTAAGTTTTCATACAGATAAGACACCCAAAAATAATAATCTCATTGGAAACAAATTCTGTGAAATTGCTTAAGCAAACAAATTGTTTATCTTAATTCTATACCGAGTAGTTGAATAGCTCCATTTACTTAAGATACAGAAAAACTGAATTCATTTATAAACAGGAAATCTAAGTGTACTTTAACTCCTAGAGGCCACTGAGGGTAACTAAAGTACTCTAAACTATAATTGAGGGGTCACTAAAAATCTGATTCTGAAACATCATGCTCTGTACGTACAAAAGATGTATTTCAGGATGCTCAAAATTAAAGAACGGACATTCTAAACAGCAGGCAATCAGTGAATAAAAGTATGTTGGTAATTCTTTGTATACAATGTCTCTGAAGTCAGTGACATAAAAAAAAATAACACACACCCTTCCTTTTATATTTTCAGTATATTAAAAAGGAACAGTACAAATGCTGTGGTATTAAAAAGGATCCTTATTTTTCAAAGAATGAACTTTTATAAACAATTCTGTAATGAAATTAAAACAGTATCTTAATACATTGTTTTTGTTAAACAAGATTTTAAATTTTTAAAATTAGAAAATGTTGAGATTAAACTCTTTCAAAGGTTCAAACAAAAAAACCACCTGTACAATCTCCATTAATGTGTCTTTGTACACATCCTGGGCACTTTGAAAATGTTAAAGTTTTTAACGTTTGACTGACAGAGGCAGCACTTAAAGGCTCCATGAATCTTTTTTCCGAAAAAGTATGCTTTCAGTAAAACATTTTACCATTTTATCTAACTATGCACTGACACTTTTGTTCTTCCTGAAAAGGGGATTTATCCTAACATTGTATTTTTAAGGTAAAAATATACATGTAGAGATATTTTAACTTCCTGAGTGACTTATACCTCAAATGTGATTTAATGAACAATTTCTAAATTTTAGAGTGAAACAATATGTGTAGGTCTACACATGTATCTTCAACTAGGGTAAAGCTCAAGAGCATGTCACAGAATTTATACCTAAATTATCTAAGAAGTTAAGCAATGCCTTTATCCCCAAACTTTACCAATAAGTCTTCTCAAATAGAATGTTAGTAAAATGAATCACTGAAAAGTTATATTTTTGAATTAACAAAATACCAGTAGCCATTTTAGACTGTCAACTTGGACATTTTCTTGATTCACTAGCAAGAAATTTCTTGCAATACAAAAAGATAACAAATAATTAAAATATCTGCTTTATCATACAACTTCACTCCCTCCTAAAGTGTCTAAAATGATTAGGAATTGTAGCACTTTCTTTTGCATAAAACCCTTTCCTCTTCATAAAACCCTGAGGTGAAAGGTTATTAATGTAATAAAACCACAATTCATTGTGTATTAAATTGTAGCTTTAAAAAAATGTATAAAGAAATGTGACAACTTGTAAAGCTGCTCTGTACAGTTTTTCAACAAAATATTTCCGTATCAACTTAGTCGAAGGGCCTAAAATGACCCTATAAAAACAATGTCCTTTTAACACGTTAGTGTCGAGATGAACGCCGTTTTCCATCTCTACTACTGTCTCTTCTGTTTTCATAATCATGGCTCCAGCCATCATGATTCCTATCTTCATAGAAGAAATCATCTCTGTTTCCTCTGTAATGATGGTCAGAACCATGATCAGTGTAACGCTGTTCCCGGCTATAATGTCTATCTGCTAGGTAGGGATGAGAATTCATTCTGACTTTACGCTGTGATGACGGTGTATCTTGGCGCCACTGAGCGCTTGAAGACTGGTTAAAACTATGACTGTGTGATTGAACTGATGGTGAAAATCCTGACTGATCCAGAGGTGGAGAACCAAATTTTCCACCATACGACATTTGTCTCAAAGCACTGTTCATCTGAGGAAGAGGAAAAGCAGAAATGTTAATACTTCTAGATACCAAAGCCAATACGTATTTGGTCAGTTAATGGATAATGAAAGAAAATAAAGTCACTCTTGCCTAGAGGGATCCTAAATTAAACACAACTAAAGTAGTACAATAGCCTCAATCATTCCAATTTATACCTACGAAATATATATACATACATACTACTCTTTGTCCTCAAGAATGCAACTCAGAATAAGTCACACAAAATGACTATAATGCAAAAATCACTGTGTAAAAAACATAAAGAATCAGGAGGTCAGTATCATTAGGAAAGGTTTCATGAAGGTGGCATATGATCTGGGTATTAAAACAATGGATGGAATATTTGAAGAAAATATTTTAAGGGGGAGATATGCCAAGAAAAGGAAATTGCGCAAACAAAAATAAGAGGGAAACACAGAACAAGTTCACAGAATACCAAGTAATTCTGGTTGAGACAGGTTACGGATCGTAATAAGTAGTAAACAATGAAAGGTAAGGCTACAGGGTTTACTGGAATCAGACAGTAAGAATCGCTAACAAGTGGGCTAGAGAAATCTGACTTTATCTTACAAACAAGGGAAAGTCAATGTGCAAGAAGATAAACAAAACAGAATTTTAATATTAATTCTGAAATAGTGTGCAAGATGAACTAGGGAGGGGGAAATGGGGGCATAATTGACTAGACCGGTGGTTCCCAAATTCTGCCTGTGGAAAATATTAGTATATGATCATTTTTATTTTAATAGTCTACAGTAAAATTAGAAAAATAGGCAATATGTACATAAAAGGTAACATCCTCTATACTGGTCTCTCAAATTGATTTTCACGTCTATATTTCATTTTGCAGACCTATGAAATACAAAAGTCTGGGGACTACAAGCCAAGATCATGATTTGGGTACCAAATAGTTACCAACAGCTTCCTACCTGAACAAGTGATGACAAAGATGAAACAGTAGAAGATAGCTAAGATTTTAAGCCTAGTCTCATGATGATGTTACCACCACCAGAAAAAAAGGTTAAGTTTAAAATGGAACTGGTCTAGAAGACCCAAGTTTATGGTAAGTCACTCAGGATAGGGTACAAGAGCATCAGACAATGAGTAAATGATGGTTGAAAAGAAAAACAAATGTAAAAGCAGTTTGACTTCTATTTATCTTCAGTCTCTTAAGTGTATATTTCAGCCCAGTGAAAACTAAAATGAGTGCTCAATCTACAAAGATCATGCTAGTCTAACAAAAATTTGAGAAAAAATTTTTCTTGAGGACTAAAGGAATAAAACCTCCAACTTAACAGAGTTAATTAAAAATCAGTTATTTGGTACAATATGAACATTTTAACTAAGGATGAATTTTTTTTGGCAACTCAAGTTGAAAAATAGTCAACCTACCACTGCTTGTCTCTGAAAATTTTCTGGAGAAGAGAAAGATCTCTGAAGTATCTGAGCTGATGAAGTCATGTTATCCATAGTCCTTTCGTACCTGCTAAAAAGAAAACCATTCATTCACTAAATACTTACTAAATGACAACCATGAGCAAAACACATTTCTCAAACGTTGGCATGAATAACACAGACAAGGTATCTGCTCCCATGCAGCCAGAATAAGAATACAGACAACAGGATATTTTCTCATGATTGTAAGTGATAAAATGTCTGATTAAAGATCAAGTAGAAGTGAAACAGATAGGAGGTTCCCCTATCTTTTAGCTGGTGAGGGACTGCCTTTCTAAAAAGGTGACATTTGTAGTTAGAACTGAACACCGAGGTTACCAAGAGGCAAAAACTTCCCAGCTGAAGGACTAGTGCAGGAGTGAGCAAGTATAGCCAGTGGGTCAAGCTGCCAAATTCAGTTTTCCCTAAACAAAGTGTTACTGGAACATAGCCACACCATTGTTTTTATATTATCTATGGCTACTTAAGTGCTACAATGGCAGAGACAGAAACAGTATCTTCTGCAAAGTCTAAAATATTAACTATATGGCCTTTTCTAGAAATAATTTGTCAGTCCCTGAGCTAATGCAAAGACCTAGACTGAAAACTAAAATGAAAAGAATTTGATTGACTGGATATGTGGAATGAGGGAAGAAATAAAGGATCAAATCTAGACTTTTGGCTTGAGCAATTAGGTAGACATTTCCTGAGACAGAAGAGAGAGAGGTTTTGGGAGGTAAGGAATTAAGAGTTTTGTAACATACACAGGATATTACTTTTGAGGATTTATACCTTATTCCTTATTTATTAAAGGGATAACTTGCTCTACAGAAAAGCTCACTTTAAAAATGTTTTAAATTATTTTAAAATGTTTTTAGAATCCTATAACCAATTGGCTAGTCTTACAGTTTGGATCTTTTAATTTTAGCCTTTCTCAAATCAGATTATATTATATTATCTGTATGCTAAGGGAGGAATACAATTTATAGTATAGAAATTATAAACTCTCTAGCCTTTGATTAAAACCAAAGTATTTACTTGTACTTTTTTTTTCCCCCCCCAAAGAAATTCTTTAAATAGAGAGAGTGCCTTGCTATGTTGCCTAGGCTGGTCCCAAACTCAAGGCCTCAAGTGGTTCTCCCACCACAGCCTTCCAAGTAGCCGGGACTATAGGAATGGGTCACTGCACCTGTTTTTTCCTCCTCACGAAATTCTAAGAGGGAAAACTTTATTTTCCTCTACCTAGGTTGCCTTTGAAGACTCCATTAAAGTGGCTGGAAGTGCTTTAAATTCCAACTTTACTAAGAAATGTTTAAACACTATTAATTTCAGCTAACAAGAAAGAACACCGGGAGGGTACATTTTTTGCACTATTGCTTGCTCACTATCCACCTTCCAGTATCTCTTCATATCCATCCACTTCTCTCCAGCTCATGACACTACCTTAATCTAAACTATCAACCTCATCCATCAATAGCTTCCAACATCAATACTTTGCTACCAAAAGCTTCCTCACTGCTCTATTTTCACTCTTGTCCCCTCCAATCCATTCTCCCATTGCAACCAAACAACTCTTAAAATATAAACTTGTTCCTACCAGTACCTTACCTAAAACATTTCACTGCCTTCCTACTCGATTTTAGGGTAAATCTCAAAATCCTGATTATAGTTTACAAGACCCTCTCCAGCGTATCTACCAAAATCCCCTACTGCTCTCCATTTTCATTCATTAGGATCTAGGTACACTGGCTTCTTTCAGTTCCACATTCATCTATATCATCTCCTTCTCCTAAAATTTTCTCAAAGCCCTTTCTACTCTTTCTTTACAGAACTTATTACAGTAATTGAACAGGTATTCACAAAAATATATATATGTGTCTTCATTTAGACTTTAAGCTCCCTTAGATAATATATCATAGTGGCTGGGCTCAATCACACTACACTGCCTGGGTTTGAATCCCAGCCCACTGAATCTGAGCAAGTTAACCTCCATCTTTCATTTCCCTTTATATATAAGGTAGAGATAAAAATAATCTCTACCCTCATAAAACTGCTGTGAGGAATAAATGAAATCATACATGTAAAAGATTTGGTGAAGAACCTGAGATATGGCAGGTATTTATTAAATCTTCCTTAAATGACTGTTAAATAGCTCTATGGATACACCGGGAAAAACTGTCCCTGGTAAAATATTAACCTCCCCAAAGCAAATAAAATTATTTAAGTAAATATGATACTTTCTAATACTCAGTACCTGAAGGGATTTTACAAATCATTTAATTCAACTTCTTTTCCTTACACATGGGAAGATAGGACTAAAGAAAGGAGACTAGCTCAAGATTACACAATTGATAGATGCAGACCTAGAATCCAATTCTAGGAATTCTTAGTCCAATACTCTGCTGACTAATTGGTATTTTTAACTATAAGTAACAACCAATTAATGATTGTAAAATAAATTAATGTTTTTAAATGAAATAGTAAGTAATGCAAGTAGTGAGGGTAAATAATGTTTTGAGAAATTTTGTTTCAAGTGCATACATGTACTGTACACGTATGTGGGGATGGTTATGTCGCTCATGTGTTTTGAGGCTATTCCCTATAAGAAATCCTGATAAGTGATCTTAACAATAAGTGAGAAATATTACCTGCTAGGAGACGTGGAGGTAGGGCTTGAATTTCCAACATGATGCTGGGGATATGACAAACTGACATCTTGCGAGGCATGACTACTTCCTAAAGTGAAATAATTTGAAAAATTATTCTTGATAGAAAATCTAATTTGAAATTTTGTCTTCCCCACCTGAAATCACTCCAAAAAGGTAAACACAATCTAAAAGAGAAAAATCTCAAACTGCTGGCCCAGCGCGGTGGCTCACACCTGTAATCCCAGCACTTTGGGAGGCTGAGGTGGGCAGATTTCTTGAGGCCAGGAGTTCGAGACCAGCCTGACCAACATGGTGAAACCCCATCTCTACTAAAAATACAAAGAATTAGCCAGGCATGGTGGCGTGCACCTGTAATCCCAGCTACTCAGGAGGCTAAGGCAGGAGAATCGCTTGAACCTGGGAGGCAGAGGTTGCAGTGAGCTGAGATTGTGCCACTGCACTCCAGCCGAGGGTAAGACTCCCACTCAAAAAAAAATCTCGAACTGCTGTAGACTGCTTTACGGCTTCATCAGAGTGAAAATTATAAGTGTATGATATCAGATAAGCAAAACAAAGCATTCCATAAATATCCAATCTGACCACAATTTTCTGATCTCCGCCCTAAATTGTAAGACTGGATACATGGACAGTTTCATCCTCACATGATCAAGAATCAAAATATATGCAAGTAATTACAAAGCAGCCAGGAGAAGCATTTTCAGAAAACAAACCTAGCTCTCTTCAGAGCACCCAAGCCCAACTCTCTTTAGTGATACAGTTTATGTTCTTTTCACTAACCCAAAATGAAACTTTAAGCTCAGTTTTAAAATTATAATTTCAAAATCCATGTGTCAATGTTACCTGTTTTCAAGATAAAGTTTGCTACTCACAATGCTTAAGAAAGCAGTTTCATCTACAAATAAGAGGTTCTTTAAAACTGAATAATAAATTTAAAAACAGCAGGAAACAATGCCCCCTAACCTCAATGGACGTTTACCTGATCTAAATTGAATTTTGATAGGCCTTCCGTAAAGTTTGATTCCATTAAGTAGATTCATTGCATAAGGAACAGATACTTCATGTTTGAAATTCACAAACGCAAACTGCTTTGGTTTACCATCCTTATCTTTTGGAATTTTCACCTTTATTACTGGCCCAGCCTACAAACAAAAAGGTGTTTAGAGTTTAAATAAAGCAACTAAAGGAAAACACTCAAATTTTACAAATACGAGACGTCAAAGTTTATAAACAACAGAAATGTAATCAGAAACTTCTTTTAAAAATGATGCACGGATTTCCATTTTGGCTACAGTAAACATCCTAGTTATGATCGAACATTAGATTTATTTGGGGAAGGGGGCCATGAAGGAACTGGAAACACAATCACTTTTGCTGTTCACAGCACTGTATGGCCTCTTAGCATAGTGAACAATCGCCATTATTTTGCCACTCCATGAAAATGAACATTTATCAAGAACAAGAGAATGATTTTCTTGAACCAAAAACTGACTTTTGTATTGATTAATCAAACAATACCAGTTATTAGGGGATAGGGATGGGGGGAATGGGATACTCAGAATTTTCCACACATTTTAATATAGCAACACTAAAATACTGTTTTTCTACGGAGTACTTAACGATTTTATTTTACATATTTTAATAATGTTGCAATTTGATAAGCAAACTTTAAGGGAAAACTGACACAAATAAATTAAAATATTAAGTTCACCAAAGACAAATTATCCTAAGTGGAAGATGAGAACAGGAGGGATAAGAAAAAGCACTGCTCAACGAAGACCCTACACACACACTATGTTCCCAAGGACGCCTGGATCTCCAATTACCCCGAAACTTGACCGAGGATCCCTCCACCACCTGTAGTCGTCACTTTTGGCCTAAACGAACCAAGATCTTCCAGGAAAGCGACACCCAGCGAGCGTTTCGCAACCCAGACGCGCCCTTCACCCCCAAACAGCCACCAGTCGGGTCCCCTGACGGCCACGAAAACAAAAAGGGGTGGTCGCTGGGCCAGGCCCTAGGCGAGACGGAAAATGAAAGGCAAAAGAGCCGAACTCATCTGCTTACCTGGTGGAAAAGCTCGAAAAGGAGCTCCTCGGTCACTTTCGTTTCAAGGTTGCCCACAAAGAGAGTCCGATCCGCTTCCGCCGCCGCCGCCCCCATCTCAGCGTCGCCCCCTCCCTAACCTGGCCAAAAGGTCGTGGCCGACGCACCCACTGCGCATTCACGGAAGCCCCACGTCCTCACGCTCCCTGGCGTCACCAACGCAAACGTCCGTTGCGCTTGCTCTCAGCGGGCGTCGACTTGTGCGGACGGAGTGCGCATGCTCGCCAGGATAGCGCTCGATAAAGGCAGGGCGGTGTCTGGCTTTTCCGCAGGCTCAGTTATGGCTTCCGGTGTGGTTAGTCACCCGGTCCGAGACAAGCTGAACTGATCTGGGGAGCCGCGAAGGGCCTGCCTTGACCAAGGGACGTAACGCAAATACTGCGGGTGGTGTTTGAAGATGGCCCTGAACAATGTGTCCCTGTCCGCCGGTGATCAGAGGAGCAGGGTGGCCCACGGCTCTTCCCACAGCGACCTCAGACCGCGGGCGTCAGCGTTGGCAATGGTCTCTGGAGACGGCTTCCTCGTTTCCAGGCCTGAAGCGATTCATCTAGGACCTCGGCAGGCTTTGCGACCAAGCGTTCGTGCCGAGAGCCGTCGAGTGAATGGTGGCGGCCGGAGCCCAACCCGCTTTATAAACGGAAGGGAACCGGATGGCCGGGGCCGGAGCCGCCAGGCCAGATTCTCACCTTACCCTGGCGTTGAACCCGACCTCCTAAGAAGTGTGCTGCAACAGCGTTTGATTGCATTAGGAGGTGTCATCGCGGCTCCAATTTCAGTTTAAACGACCGCCTTTCCTCCTTTCCTCTGGCCCTCACTTACCTTGTGAACAGGCCTTTTTAAAATCCTTTCTTGGTGTAGCAGCAATCTTGTTGTCTTATTTTTAGATGAATGTATTTTCATTTAATACGTGGGAGTTATATGAATATATCCTAGCACCAACGGAAGTGTAACAGTTAATTGATTTAGGTGGTTTTATGCAGCCAGAATGATTGGATCAGGAAAGGGGTGGAAGGGATATTCTTAGGTCGTCACAAAGCTGAGCTGATGGGATCACCCTCCCTAGAGGTCAACAATCCATTCGTTAACTCAGACACTTTACCTTTACTTCTGTTGGCGAAAAAGTACTCCTTTTTATTACAGTGATTTATCCTTCCATCTTTTCCTTGACATTTACCATCTTCCATCTCTCCCTTCACTTTTTTCAGATGTGTCTACAAACAAACTCCAAGCTCAGTCGCACTAAAAATAAGAACAAAACCTAAACCTTACTGTTCTTTCCAATTATTAACTCAGTTTACATTCCTTTCTTTGGCAAAGGTTGCAAATTTTTACTTTATATTTGTAATTTTACTATTTGCATTCAGTCCCAGCGCCTTAATCTGAATCTGCTGTCCTAAAGTACACTGGTGAAAACATTAGTTGTACAATCTCCAATCAGAAAACTGTTCATCTCACTGTAGTGCCCTCCTTGAAATTTGTGTTTACTCATTAAACTGACAATATTTGGGGATCCCTGTAGTAAACACTGTGTATGAACTTTACACAGTCTGGCCATCAAGAAAGATCACGGAGTATATTCTAGATGGGGAGGCTACTAAGTGAATAGGAATCACCACACTGGGCTGTGTAAAGATAAGTACTGGTTGCAGTGGCTTTTTTTTTTTTTTCCTTCATAATACTGCACTGTCCTGGTTCTTCTCTTACCTGGCTGATCACTCCTTATTTGCTGATATTTTTGTTCTCTTAAGCATACATTTCCCAATGTTTAAAGGGTGGTATTGTGAGAAAGTTACTGGGTTTTGTAAGTGCCAGCTCTTCATATAAGCAGGTAGACTAGCTTTTTCCCAGCAGACGCTTGTCTGTTTAGACTTCCTTAAAATAATTATGTTCAAATAAAGCAAAATCTCCATACACCACATAGTATTGAATTGTTAGAACTACATGTTAAGAATGTTGAGTCAACAAGATAGCTTCCATAAGAGGGTGAATTAATGTAGTGAGAATTCTAGAAACCAGATCATAGGAAGAGTGATTAAAAGAATAGTAATAGCTACCTTTTATTGAGTGCTATGTGCAAGTCAATGTGCTAGGACTTTTCTTGTTTATAGAGATATTTATTGAGAACTTACTCTGTACCTGCTACTGCCTGCAGTAAGCACTTAGAATAAAGTGATAAACATGATAAAGTATCTGTTCCTAAGGAACTTTGTATGTTATTTGATTCTCACAGCAGTCCGTAAGGGGGACTTTCATTTTGTTGCTGAAAAACAGCCTGAAGGAGATAAAATAAACTTTCCAAGGTCATATAGCTAGTAAATGATAGAGCCCTGCAGCCTTTCAAATGAGGTTCCTCATCTGAATACAGAAAAAAATGACCTGAGTAACTATTTTCTCAACTTTCCCGAGGATAATATATAACTAATATTTTTTTCAGATAACTAAAAAGAAGTTAGTTTGTAATATACAATAGCTCCCTTAACCTGGGCATTACAAAAACCTGTGGTTGAGAAAGGAATTCCAAACTATAAACAGAGTTTTAGGCTGGAGAAGAAGAATAAAATTAAAGCTGAAGATAAAGAAGACTTTCTTAAAACTTAGAGATGCCTAGTAGTGGAAAATACCACCTCAAAAGGTAATGAATTAGCTGCCAGAAAGTTCAGATAGAGGCTGAATCTCGTGAAGGATTTTGTAAAAGGAATTCTCCTAGTGTGAAATATGACTGGATGACTTGTTCATTTTTCCCCATTTAGTATGTAATCCTATGCTTTAAAAAATAAACTTGGTTAAAGTTGGAAATGGGGAATCGGCAGATGAGAAGAGAAAAATTAGGTATGACACATCGGGTGACAATATCAGCAAATAAGGGCACCTGGGAGTGGAAGAGGGTGCCATCAATTATGCTGAAGTGACAGGCAGACCAGTTGGCTCATAATTATCACCTACAAAATGATTCGGCACTAAATATGCCTTGAAAGCATATTTTTTAGCTTATGAGGGAAAAGAGGATGAGATTTGTCAAATGAAAGAACACAAGTCACAAAAGTACACAAAAGTGCTCAAGAACAAGGGAGGACCAAGTGGGAGTGTGACTTCATTTCTGTTTGTTCTGGAATGGGGTCATCAAGAATAGGGCTTTGGTTGAATAATAGTGTATGTGCAGTAAAAAAGAAAATGGTGTGGTTTGTGTTTTGTTTGGCAAGAGGAGAACCTTGTTCACATAAATGCTCCATTATTTTAAATCTGAGTCAATGGATATCTAAATTCTTGTTCTTAACATGTGCAGTAGCATTCAAGTTACAATGTGACCCTCGAGTCACAACAAAGACTGTATTGTAGAAGCACAAACCAACATAAACCCCTTTTTAATTAAATTATCTAAAGCAGAGCCAACTAAGTTTCCCAAGAGCAGACCTTATTATTAAACATCCATATATTAGTGCACAAAATGAATTTTTATATAATATCAATGATTAAACATAGCATGTTGTCATTCTAAAATAGATGAGTTCTAAGAATAGTCCCAAACAGTTACACTTCTGTAAGTTTTTAAAAAGCCATTGTAACTTTCAATTTGTTTTTACTGCCCCTACTTCTTACATCATACTAAGCAACTCGCTAGCATATGTTGAAATGGGGTCCTAATAAGATATTCACTTCCTCTATTCATCAGCACTAAAACTCCTAAAAAGCAGTTTTAAGAACTCTGAAAAAGAAGAGTTGTGTTATTTTTGTTTCATTTTGTTTTAATATCCATTTGGAAGATTGAAAAAAGAGACCAGTGAGATTGCTTCCCTCAATAGCCAGTCTGGTGATAAAGGTATCTTTAAGAGGGCTGACTTAGAAGGTAGAAAAGAAAAAGAAAGGAGAGCAAAAAGTCCAATAGGAAAGAGTAAGGTTCAACTGTCTTTCCAGCAAAATTAATTGTATGTCTTTCATTCCCTTGGTAAGTTTATCCAGATCCCACTAAGGTGCAGCTTTTGTTTTCTTAATTTCTATGAAGAGTACCAATTTTTCTAGCCAACAAAATGTATGTTTGAATACCTATGACTCTATACCACCTGTGTCCTTTCCTCATTGCCTATTTCCATTCAGTTGCAAAGTCCTGCCCAATTAAAATTCACAATGTATTTAATGTTACCTTTTTGTAATCACTCTCATCACCTGCACTATATTTACCTGGATACGTAGCCTGTTTTCTTTGCCTCTGTCTCTCTACTTCATCCTAAATGTGCATAGCCTCCAAATTAATATTCCTAAAGCACATCTCTGATCACATGACAAATACTTCAGTGTTTCCAAAGTATGTTCTACAGAACTTTCACTAGAAATACAAGATACACCTTTGAAAAAAAGACATGAGGCTAATACATTTGACAAGCACATTATCACCTTCTTAGGGAGTCATAATGTGTAAGGACATGTTAAAGGTTCAGAAAAAGAGACCTGTTTGATGTTGTTTCAACTAGTGTTTCACAAATTTCTTTGTCCATAAATTTAAAATCTTTGCATACTGCTGCCTTCCTGAGGAGCCTCGCTTCTACAGAAACATAATTAGAAATGCCTTACTTAAAAAGCTCCACTGGCTCCCTAGTGGATCCAATTTTTCAGTTGGTAGAAACGGATTTTTATATAGTGTGTCAGACTTTGGTAAGCTTCCAGAATTTTAGGAGTGGGGCACGGTGGGTCGGGCCTGTAGTCCCAGGCTGTAGGCTAAGGTGGGAGAATCCCTTGAGCCCAGGAGTTGGAGGAATGTAGTGAGCTATGATCACACCACTGCACTCCAGCCTGGCCAACAGAGGGAGACTCTCTCTAAACGAACAATGTTCTTCATTAGGCAGATGGGCTGGTTTTCTCACTCCTGGTTTGATAAGGTTCAACCCTGCCTTTACTGCACGTGATGACCCGTATCTATCAATGTCTTTGGCAAGTGGATAGGAGAAGGGAGGCCAGCCTGCAGCTGCAGATTCCCTAGACGCTGAGGATCAAAATTGGCATTATTACTGTTGACAGACATTAGGAACATCCACTGATGAATATAGGTGAGTGCAAGTGTTTCTTAACAATGCTAATGATGTATTTTCTTTTTAAAGTAACAGTTTACTTGGCTCCTTATTTCACTAGAATATCTGAAGGCTGCCCTACTTCAAAATGCACTTCTAAATCAGAGGAAGAAAATGTTGCCTTCAACTTCCCGAAGACCTGAGAGTCACTGAAGCAGTGCAACTCTAATACATTGCACACTCCAAAAACATTCAAGACTTTCCATAGTGTGACCAAGCCGCATTGCCAGCCTTTTCTCCTTAATTCCCCCAGGTGGTTGCTGTTCTTCTCTGTGTCTGTGGCTACGCCTATGCTAGTCCCCTTAACTAAATTGCTTGTCCTTCTCATTTTCTGTCGGTTAAACTTTTATCCATCTCGTTTAGTAAATGGCTCCTTACATTCAAAGAACACACTTATTTTAACCAGGTTAAGCAAAAAATGGACTATACTGACTGAGAGAGCTGGGAAGGCAGAGGGCACCTCCTCTCTCACTCTGTGTTCAAGTGTTTGGGTGAGACTTCACATCTAATTCCAGGGATGGAGGTGTAATCGATGTCTTATCTCTCCTCTGTAGAAGCTCCCTGAGGGTAGGCAACTTGTCTACATTTATCCTGTGCCCAAAGAGTGCCTGAATGCCTGTTGAATGAATGAGTAACCTTCACGGATAGGCTAGCTCTCCTTGGAATCAAAATCCAAAAGTAGAACATGTCAGGAAGGCAAGGGCATAATTTGTAGTCTCTTTGGTCTAAAATTATCTAGTTTCCTGGACAAATAAGAGTAACATGGTAAGATAAATTTTTCTTAAGGGATTAAATCAACCTGCCTGAAGGAATGCAACCTAAAGTTAGATCCTAATCCAAGATGTGGACAAATATTTATGAACATAAATATTTAATGCATTTAACATTTTTCTGTTTATAATTTTTAAAATCCCTGGAAACCTATGCCCAAAATAGATGATGGATTAAAAAAAGTCAATACCTGGCAGGGCGTGGTGGCTCATGCCTGTAATCCCAGTACTTTGGGAGGGCGAGGAGGGTGGATCAGAAGGTCAGGAGATTGAGACCATCCTAGCTAACATGGTGAAACTCCGTCTCTACTAAAAATACAAAAAGAATTAGCCAGGCCTGGTGGTGGGCACCTGTAGTCCCAGCTACTCTGGAGGCTGAGGCAGGAAGAATGGCATGAACCCAGGAGGCGGAGCTTGCACTGAGCCTAGATGGTGCCACTGCACTCCAGCCTGGGCGACAGAACGAGACTCTATCTCAAAAAAAAAAAAAAAAAAAAAAAAGTTAATACTATATTCTAGTTTGCTGCTAACCACTTTCACAAGGATTCTTTTATTTAATCCTCATAATCATGCTATGATGGGGATTGGCAAACATTTTCTGAAGACCTAGGTAGTAAATATTTTAGACTTTGTGGTCCAACAGGTAAAATCGAAGCTCTTATGTAAATACTTATATAACAAGAGAGAAAACAAACTTTCACAAAATCTGTTCAAATGAAATTCAAAGTATAATACTAATTGAATACAATTTTTTGTAGTGCTAATGCTTTCAAAGAAAAGATGGAATTCTTTTTTGGAGGGATACCATTTCACTTAACTAAAGTACAAAGTTAAGTGTTCTTTATCATCAAAATCAATAGAAAACGCTCATCTATAAATTCTGATTTTTAATGAGATTTTATGTATTTCATCTTCAAAATGTCTTTTCATACAGATAGGTACTGACAAATACTGATATGAATCCACAGGCATATGATTTTAATTGAACATACTCATCATTGGGAAGGCATTTATACAATTCTATTACATTTTTGTCTTGATATTTGCCTTTTAGCCTGTCATTACATTGCAAATTAATTGCTTCCAATTGAAGTAGAAGCTTCTCAATTGCACAGTTAAATGGATTTTGAATTGTGAACATATTCTTTGCACTTATGTTCAGGTCTAAAAGACACTGTTAGAACTCTACCTTGAGCTTGTAAAATTTATCTACAGCAAATGTGTGTGGGTATGGAGATCTTGCTTCTTGTTTTAACTGTTAACAGATAGGAAGGCATAAAGCAGCTTGAGATGCTGGTGTTCAAACAATGTTAAGTTGTTGTTGAAATGACTTTACCACCCTATAAGTTTGGCATGTAGGAGCTATTTTGCCTTATAATTTTAGGTTTGAGAAACATAAGTCTGCAGCAAAAGCTAATTGTTGAACCTGTTCATAGTTCAATAACAGTGGTTAAAGGTAGTTCTTCCAACCATTTCTAAATGTACTAATCATTCTTAGCTGGAGGGCTGTACAAAACTGGCAGAGGGCTAGATTTAGCCTTCAGGCCTTAGTTTGCAGAGAATTTTAGTAACTGCCTAAAGGCACAAAACTATGTAGTGGTGGAGGGAGTATTCACTTGTTGACTATGCAATACCACTTATCATGCTACAGTGGCCAGTGGGCAGATCTGGCATGGGGTTTTCTGTGGCTAACAGGATTTTTTTTTCTTAAAAAGATGCATTATACAATTTTTTTTTTTTTGGACAGAATCTTACTGTATTGCTCAGGCTCTGGGGTGCGGTGGAGTGATGATTCACTGTAACCTTGGTTTTTTGGGCTCAGGCGACTCTGCCACCTCAGCCTCCCCAGTAGCTGGGATTACAGGTGCATACCACCATACCCAGCTAATGTTTTTTCTTTTTTCTTCTTCTTTTTTTTTTTTTTCTTTTTTTGTCTCATACTGTCATCTAGGCTGGAGTGTAGTGGCATGATCTCAGCTCACTGCAACCTCCACCTCCCAGGTTCAAGTGATTCTCCTGCCTAAGCCTCCTCAGTAGCTGGGATTACAGATGCCCATCACCGAGCCTGGCTAATTTTTGTATTTTTAGTAGAGATGGGATTTCACCATGTTGGTCAGACTGGTCTTGAACTCCTAACCTCCAGTGATCTGCTCGCCTCAGCTTCCCAAAGTGTTGGGATTACAGGCATACGCCACAGCACCCAGCCCCTAGCTAATTTTTTTGTAGAGACGGGGTTTTGCCATGTTGCCCAGGCTAGTCTTGAATTCCTGGGCTCAAGTGATCTGCCAGTCTTGGCCTCCCTAAGTGTTGGGATTTCAGGCATGAGCCACCGTGCCTGGCCACAATATTTAATATGTACAAAACAGTGTAAGTAAAATGCAGCCAATACCTGTGTACTTACCATTCAAGTAAAATATTGCTCCACACGTTAAATCCCCTTGGTTTAACTCATCTTGATAATCTGCCCACATCACTTTCTCCTGCGAAACATAATCATTGTCCTGAATTTGTTGTTTTGCATGTGCATGCTTTATTTTTTTAAAAAAAACGACTTTAACTACATGTCTATCCCTAATGTATCCCTAAGTGTAACATCTAATTGTTTTACATGTTTTAAAACAACATAATATATTATATTGCACATAAAATATTTAAGTAAAGCTATTACAATTTCCCTTTATTTCTTTTTTTTAATTAAAAAAATTTTTTTTGTAGAGATGGGGTCTTCCTATGTTAGCCAGCTGGTCTCCAACTCCTGGCCTCAAGCAATTCTCCAGCCTTGGCCTCTCAAGTAATTCTCCTGCCTCAGCTTCCTGAATAGCTGGGATTACAGGCATGAGCCACCACATCTGGCCTCTTTATCTCTTAATCATATTAACTTTAGACTATTATTAACTACTTAACATAAATCAATCAGTTCTTGCATTGTCCTCCCAGTAGGTCATTTCAAAATAATAGTAAATTATATATAGGAGCTATAGCCTAGACCAAAGAACAAATGCATTAGCTCTGCTGAATCATTTTTCTTAAACACTGTCAAACAAAGATTGTTAAACTATATCAAAACAAAGATCATAGGCCAGGTGTGGTGGCTCATGCCTGTAATCCCAGCACTTTGGGAGGCTGAGGTGGATGGATCACCTGAGGTCACAAGTTTGAGACCAACCTGGCCATCATGATGAAACCCCGTCTCTAATAAAATTACAAACATTAGCCGGGTCTGGCAGCTCATACCTGTAATCCCAGCTACTCAGAAAGCTTAGGCAGGAGAATTACTTAAACCCAGGAGATGGAGGTTGCAATGAACCAAGATCGTGCCACTGCACTCCAGCCTGGGCAACAGAGCAAGACTCTGTCTCAAAAACAAAACAAAACAAAAGAGAAAAGAAAAAGAAAAGAAATAAAGAGAGGCTGGACGCTCTGGCACACACCGGTGATCCCAGTGCTTTAGGAGGCCAAGGCAGGATAATTGCTTGAGGCCAGGAGTTGGAGACCAGCTGGTTAACATAGGAAGACTTCTATCTCTACAAAAAAAAAAAAAAACAGTTTTTTTAATTAAAAAAAAGAAATAAAGAGAAATAGTAATAGCTTTATTTAAATATTTTACAGATAATTTAAAGTTTTAAAAGTATTTTCTGGGCGGGGCACAGTAGCTCACGCCTGTAATTCCAGCACTTTGGGAGGCCAAGGCGGGCGGATCACCTGAGGTCAGGAATTTGAGACCAGCCTGGCCAACATGGTGAATCCCCGTCTCTTCTAAAAAATACAAAAAATTAGCCAGGTGTGGTGGTGGGCACCTGTAATCCCAGCTACTAGGGAGGCTGAGGCAGGAGAATCACTTGAACCCAGGAGGCAGAGTTTGCAGTGAGCCGAGATCGTGCCATTGCACTCCAGCCTGGGCAACAAGAGCGAAACTCTGGTCTCAAAAAAAAAAAAAAAAAAAGATGGTTCGTATTGGTACAATAGTGGGTTAGATTATGGCCCCTGGACTCAATGAATTTGTTGAGCAACAAGTAGTCTCTTTAACTGGAGAAAGCGGCATTCTTTAGTTTAACATGTGTGTGTTTACATCTATAAAATCCATATATATAAATCCTTATTTAAAATGTGCAGATGACGTTTTTGTTTTTTCGTTGTTTAATTCTGGGAAGCCTTTTTTCAATGCTTGTTTTAAGTCATTTTAAAATATATTTGTAAAACTAAGTTATTGTGTGAGTGTGTATATAATATGATTTGGGAGGTCATCATTATGATCGTTGTGCAAAATATACATGTGTAAAATCATATATGAGGTCTTAAGATGATGTCAATAAATCCTCTTTATACGTGGCTACTAAAAATAGACCCTGGCTAGGCACAGGCTCATGCTTATAATCTCAGGGATTTGGGAGGCTGAAGCAGGAGGATCGCTTGAGGCCAGGAGTTCACAGCCCAGGCAAACTAGTGAGATCCTATATCTACAAAAAATAAAAAAAATTGGCATGTGGTGGTGTGTACCTGTACTCCCAGCTACTCAGGAGGCTGAGGCAGGAGGTTCGCTTGAGCCTAGGAGTTCAAGGTTACAGTGAGCTAAGAACCCACCCTAGCACCCTAGCCTGCGCAACAGAGTGAGACCCTGGCTATAAAAACACAAAAGTTAACCACATATTATATTAAGTTCCATTTCACAATTGGCTCTAATAAGAGTGCACCTTATCAACTTTCTCTGAAAGTACTATCTAAAGGCTATTGTGGGTAAACAGTTGTAGTATATTTATGCCATGAAGTACTACTCAGCAACAAAAAGGAATTATCTGCTGATATACACACAACATCAATAAATCTCAAGAACACACTGACTGAAAGCAGCCAGAACACAAAAGACTATATACATATGATTCTATGTAGATGAAACTCTAGAAAAGACAAATCTACTGTATATTGGTGAAAGTTGATCGGGGGTTGCTTGAGGATGGTAATTGATTGGGAAGAGGAGACACAGAGGAATTGTTTGGAGGGTGATGAAAATATTCCACTGTTTGATTGTAATGATTATTACATGGGTATATATAACAGTCAAAACTTATCAAACTGTACACTTTGAATGGATGCATTTATTGTATATAAATTATTTACTTATTTACTTAAAGATGTGGTCTTGCTCTATTGCCCAGGCTGGAGTGCAGTGGTGTGATCACAGCTCATTGTAACCCCAAACTCCCGGGCTCAAGTGATCCTTCCACCTCAACCTCCTGAGTAGCTGGGGTTACAGGTGTGAGCCACCACACCCGGCTCTGTATATAAATTATATATTTCAATAAAATTAGAAAATAAACAAAAAATATTTTATTGCAGAAGGGGTAGTCTACATGGTATTTCTAAAGAGACAATCTTACAAGCAAGTATTTGCCAGGGTTTCTCCTGTTGAGGGAAATGTGTGCCCCAATGTGAGAACACTAACATCTCATTGGTAGAGATGGATGCCTGGCCAGATAAAACTGCCAAGTGAAACCCATCAGTTTTTTTTTGTTGTTATTTGTTTTTTTTTTGCCCTTGCTCCAAGCTGTAAAAGCAAACATCGATCTAGCATGTCTTGAGGGAGAGAGCGTACTCGGTTCATCTGAGCATTCCAAGCCCCAAGGTGTCTTAGTCCATTTTCTGCTGCTATAACAGAATACTACAGACTGATTAATTTACAAAGAATATACATTTATTTGGTTAACAGTTCTGGAGGCTGGGAAATCCAAGAGCATGGTGCCAACATCTGGTGAAGGCCTTCATGCTGTGCAATGTGTTATCCCATGGCAGAAGAGCAAGCAAGAGCTGAGACAAAGAAAAAAGGTTCCAAACTCCCACAGAGCCCTTATGACCTAATCACTTATTAAAGGCCCGACTTTCTAATATTATCACATTGGCAATTAAATTTCAACTTCAGTCTTAGACATTCAAACCATAGCACATGGTTATTGGCATTCTGCTTTATGTACCAACTTCTTGTCAGTTTGGTTCGTATGAGACAGTTCCAAAGAACCTCATCATATTTGGAGGTCCTTACAAAGAGCTCCGTAACATCTGAAGCTTGAGGATCAGATCCTTGAGCACAGTGTCTATATCAATGCACTTCTGTTTCTAGAAAACCCTTTCTTGACCATCCTCCAGTTCAGCATCTCTTAGGTCATACTTCCTTTACATCCTCTGCACTTCACACATACAATAATACCTCAATTCCATTTCATATTTCAGCTTATTAATAAGTCTATATGGTCAAAGTGAAGGCTTGACAATCACAGGTCGACAATGTAAGTATTTTTCAAGAAAATCCTACCTTTCTTTCTGTTAACTGGGTAAATGAACACAGTGAGGTCTTTGTTGCTGGGTTATGTGGGTATAGCTGGCCTCTGACAATATTTTACATATAAATTAATATTTATTGGCTACTTCATTTCAGGCAAAGCAAAAGAAGTTGCCACACCACAGGAAATTTCAAGATTTTTGTGGGGGAATTCTGGCAAACTTGCCAAATTATGACATACCAGCAGTTTTGAAAACAATCTAATATGTTGACATGGAAAGACTGCATATAAATTCTTTAATTATCTCTCATTTTGGCTAAATTTTAGCTTTGTGGTGTGAGAGCAGATCTGCATTTGCACTGCTGCCATAATATTTGATGGCAGTTCCACTTGGCTCCTTTCTAGTCCTGAGTTCAGAGCAATATGGCAGTTTTGTGATGTGGACACAGTTTCTATGCTAAAGCCATCTAGTTTAATAAAGTAAAGGTCTAGCCCATTGAGCCTAGTTGAATACAGCTGTTGCATTGATCTCTTCTCATGCTACAACCATTGAGTTCATTTCCTTAATCACGTTTTCCATACGGGTAAAAGCATGAAGCTACTTAGTATCTTCCAGAGTGCATGCATTCTAATTTCAGAATTTAATCAAATGGAACTGGCTTCCTGACAGAGTAAACAGAGCAAAATACTGTATCCAGACCAGCTGCCAAGCTAGCAGCCTGAATTTATTTTTCCTTGCTTTGCTAAATGCATCTTGAATTTTTGAAAACATAGTCCAGGTTTAGGAAATTTAACATTTTGGAATCAAGACCAGTCACCTCTAATATTCCTCCATAAATACATCCATTAAATTTCAAAACTCAGGTAGCTGAGTTAATCATTTCTCACATGACTGTGACAGAGGAGAAAACACATTCCTTTTTTCCTA
Source organism: Theropithecus gelada (assembly GCF_003255815.1). Classification (NCBI taxonomy): domain Eukaryota; kingdom Metazoa; phylum Chordata; class Mammalia; order Primates; family Cercopithecidae; genus Theropithecus; species Theropithecus gelada. The sequence goes on along the minus strand of NC_037682.1, from coordinate 106,027,376 downwards.
TTGAACACTGAACACTGGAATTGTGTACATAGACCCTTGCCATTTGGGCTAATCAAATGGCAGGGTAACTTTAAATATCTATCATTTTTTTCTGATTACTAGCTCTGTAGTTCTTATTTGACTCCTAGAATCTAACTTATCTCTTTGAAATCTTTCCAGGTATTCTCTATGCCACTTTTGAATACATCATTCAATATATAAATACTACAGTTTTATTTATAATATAGGTTCTTTGTAGCAACCAGGATACATAGAGAGAAATGAAAGAGGCAGCTGAGTGAAAATACCTATTTCTCCAACCACTTGGCTTATGAGAGGGCTCGAGGAGGTATAAAATATTGTTACCAATTACTTTGTTATTGCTAATTCTAATTTTTCTATCTGCAGAAATAATTTTTGCTGCATATATATTCTTTATTAAGCACAAATATTTATGCTTATATTTATGTAGTAATTTCATTTATCCCTTTAACACAATATCAAGGATAGCCTTTGAAGGACATACATGATGGACTGAGAACTTTATCATTTAGCTAGGGGATTCTTAGAAATGCACATAGCCTCAAATCAAATCAAAACAAGTAGTTTATTTATATCCTAACTTCCTGGGAATTCTCCTTTTTATATCCTCAGCTCCTTTTCCAGGCTAACCCCTAATCATATATACAAATTTAGATAGCCTACTACCTCCTCCCAGAAGCTTTCCATGCTCTCTTCTCTTCTGTTACTTCATATTCTTTCTTATTTCAAATGTCATCCATACACTGAGGACTCCCAGATCAAATCTCTAATCCAGATCTCCCTGAGCTTCACACTATTTATAATAATTTATATGCATAACTGTTTACTTACTGTCTCCATTTAGATGGCATCTCAAACTTGACATGCCCAAACCAAACTCATCACTCCTTATTCAAAAAACCCTAAGGTGGCACTAATGAATGAGTTATCTGGTGCTGTGAAACAAATTACAAAAAAATCTGGTGGTCTAAAAAAATAATGAACATTTATTACGTTACATTTTCTGTGGGTCACAAATTTGGGAGTAGTTTACCTAGGTGGTCTGACCAAAAGTCTCTCACAAGATTGCAGTAAGATGTTGGCCAGGGCTGCAGCCATCTGATGGCCCAAATGGGGGTGGAAGATCCCCTTCCAAGATGGCTCCCTCATATATCTGGTAAGTTGGTGCAGTCTGTTGGTAGGAGACCTCAGTTCTTCCCCATATGGACCTTTCCATAGGGCTCCAGAGGGCTGTTTGAGTGTCTTCACAACATGGTGGCTGACTTCCTCTCCAGAACAGGTAATCCAAGAGAGAACAAGGAGAAAGCTGCAGTATCTTTCATAACCCAGCCTCAGAAGGTAAACAATGTCACTTTCTCGGTATTATTTCAGTCACACAGGCTAGCCACAATTTAATGTGGAAGGTGAGTCATAGGGGTGTGAAGACCAGGAGATAAGGATCATTTGGGCCATCTTGGAGGCTGGTTACCACCACTGTCAGTCCAATGGCTCATACCAGATACCCAAGAGTCATTTTGACACTCCCTCTCTTTACAACCTTCAGTCAATATCAAATCTAGTCTACCGTATCTATACTCTGACTTCATCTACTGTTACCTCTCTACTCCAAGCCACCATCATCTCTTGTCTATAGTCCTGCAATAGCCTCTAAACTGTTCTCTCTCATGCAACTCTTGTACTCCTTCAACTAATTTTCCACACAGGTATCAGTAATCTTTTTTTTGTTGAGACGGAGTCTTGCTCTGTTGCCCATGCTGGAGTGCAGTGGCGCCATCTCGGCTCACTGCAAGTTCCGCCTCCCGGGTTCACGCCATTCTCCTGCCTCAGCCTCCCAAATAGCTGGGACTACAGGCGCCCGTCACCACGCCTGGCGAATTTTTTGTATTTTTAATAGAGACGGGGTTTCACTGTGTTAGCCAGGATGGTCTCGATCTCCTGACCTCGTGATCTGCCCGCCTCAGTCTCCCAAAGTGCTGGGATTACAGGTGTGAGCCACCGCGCCCAGCTGGTATCAGTAATCTTTTAAGAATGCAGATTGATTATACCACTCTCCAACTTAAATACCCTTCAGTGGTTTCCTTTTAGATACACCAGACACGCGAACTTGGACAACTTATTTAACCATTTTTAGACTCAGTTACTTCCTCTTTAAAATGAAAATAAAAAGAGCCAACTCAGTCAGGTGCAGTGGCTCACAGCTGTAATCCCAGCACTTTGGGAGGCTGAGGTGGGCGGATCACAAGGTCAGGAGTTCGAGACCAGCCTGACCAACACGGTGAAACCCTGTCTCTACTAAAACTACAAAAAATTAGCTGGGCGTGGTGGTGCGTGCCTGTATTCCCAGCTTCTCAGGAGGCTGAGGCAGGAGAATTGCTTGAAACCGGGAGGCAGAGGTTGCAATGAGTCAAGATAGCACCACTGCACTCCAGCCTAGGCAACAGAGCGAGACTCCATCTGAAAAACAAAAAAAAAGAAAAAAAAGGCAACTCATGGAATTGTAGTGAAGATTAATTTAGGCAAAGTATTTAATTGTAAAAAAGTTCCTAGAAGTGAACCTCTGCTCAATGCCTATTGAAGAACAGGTCACTTCTAGTTGACACATATTGTTTAGCTCTGATGGCATCAGGAGGAGAAGTCTTTCTGGGAGGAGGTAATTAGCCTGATGGGGTGCAGAGGTTTAGTGAACTATGTCTTCTGTGATAAAATAGAGCAGAAGCACAGTCAGAGTCTCAGTTGCTATCTCCTTGGGCTTGCAGCAGGGAAGAAAGGAGAAGGTAGCAAGAGGGAGAGGGTGGACTTGATGGCTTGGCCTAGACATGATAATAAGAAACGTCAAGATTGGGTAATCTCTTGGCATTATGCAATCTCCTTCAAACTGCAGGCTTTTAAACTTTTCTAGAGTGAAGAACCCCTTTGAGAATCTGCTGAAAAATTGACGAGTGCAATCTAATTAAACTCAAGAGCTTCTGCGCAGCAAACGAAACTATCAACAGAGTAAACAGCCTACAGAATGGGAGAAAATACTTGCAAACTATGCATCTGAAAAAGATCTAATATCCAGAATCTATAAGGAACTTAAAAAAATTTATAAGAGAAAAACAACCTCATTAAAAAGTGGGCAAAGAACATGAACATTTTCAAAAGAAGACATACCTGCAGCCAACAAGCATATGAAAAAAGCTCAATATCGCTGATCATTACAGAAATGCAAATCAAAACCACAGTGACACACCATCTCATACCACTCAGAATGGCTATCATTAAAAAGTCAAAAAATAACAGATGCCGGTGAGGTTGCAAATAAAAGGGAACACTTATACACTGTTGGTGGGAATGTAAATTAGTTCAGCTGTTGTGGAAAGAAGTATGATGATTCCTCAAAGGGCTGAAAACAGGAATACCATTTAACCCAGCAATTCCATTACTAGGTATATACCCATGGAATGTAAACCGTTCTACTATGAAGACACATGCATGCAAATGTTCATTGCAACTCTATTCACAGTAGCAAAGACATGGAATCAACCTAAATGCCCATCAACGACAAATTGGATACAGAAAATGTGGTACATATATATCATGGAATACTATGCAGCCTTAAAAAACAATGAGATCATGTCTTTTGTGGGAACATGGATGGAGCTGGAGGTTATTAGCAAACTAACACAGAAATAGAAAACCAAATATGGCATGTTCTCGGTAATAACTGGGAGCTAAATGATAAGAACTCATGAACACAAAGAGGGGAACAATAAACACTGGGGCCTAGTTGAGGGTGGAGGGTAGGAGGAGGGAAAGGAGCAGAAAAAATAAGTATTGGATACTAGGCTTAGTGCTTGTATAATAAAATAATCAGTACAATAAACCCCTGTGACAAAGTTTACTTATATAACAAATCTGTTCATGTACCCCCAAACCTAAAATAAAAGTTTTTCTTAAAAGGGAATCTGCTGAAAGACATAAGCTCTCTATACAAAAATAAATAAATAAATAAATAAATAAATAAATAAATATTTAAAAAATTAAAAAATGTACATAGCCATATGCATGCAAAATTTGGCAAATGATTTCAAGGAGTCTGGGGGTTCACATAAGAGCTCCTGCTCCAAACAAAGTCCCTTCCCTAAGAATCAAATTCAAAGGCCATTTTGCAATAAAAAAACCAAAAGGAATTACCTTATGCATATGGCACATATGAAGATTTCCATTTTTGCTCTACAGGTCACTTAATCAAACTTGTTCTTTCAATGATTGTATTATATATTTTGAAGGTATAAAGACTAAAACACACAATGGCTTTCACACATAATCCTGTTTATACCTCATCCCATCTGTTAATATTGATACCTTCCTTAGTCAAACAAAATTAAGTGACCTAAATTTGTGCCAAATACTGGACTGCTTGGAAACACATAGTTTATCTTTAAGACCCCAAATAGGTGGGGGTAGCGGGGAGGGATAGCATTAGGAGATATATCTAATGTAAATGAAGAGTTAATGGGTGCAGCACACCAACATGGCACATGTATACATATGTAACAAACCTGCACATTGTGCACATGTACCCTAGAACATAAAGTATAAAAAAAAAGACTCCAAATAAAAATTCAAGTGTGCTTTGATTTAAGAGAGTTTAAATGTAGTTATTTGGAAGGTTTTTTTAAAAAATTCAAAAAAGAACAAGTAAATAGTTATATTCTATTTTTTTCTCCAGCTTGACATTTTGTAGTTTAAGATTTTAGAATAACTGTGGGAGTAACTTGTTAGTGTGTCAGTTGTAGTGAATTTAAACTAGGCTGTCACTCTGTTGTTGTTTTATTTGATGAGATCCCTCTAAGACTATAGCATCTCACTGTATGAGAGCCAAGAGCTGACAGGCAGTGTGCAATCTCTTCTGTAATGTTTCTTTATATTTCACAATGGAAGCGGTCCTGGACCATATCTCAAGCAACTAAACCACAGTATTGTCTCAATGATACCTCATCTTCCAAATTCTTTTTTTTTTTTTTTTTTTTTTTGAGATGGAGTCTTGCTCTGCTGTTGCTCAGGCTGGAGTGCATTGGTGCCATCTCAGCTCACTACAACCTCTGCCTCCTGAGTTCAAGTGATTCTCCTGCCTCAGCCTCCCGAGTAGCTGGGATTACAGGTGCACACCACTGTGCCTGGCTAATTTTTGTAGTTTTAGTACAGACGGGGTTTCACCATGTTGGCCAGGCTGGTCTCGAGCCCCTGACCTCAGGTGATCCGCCCACCTCAGCCTCCCAAAGTGTTGGGATTACAGGCGTGAGCCACCGTGCCCAACCCCAGATTCTTTATCTGCAGGATGTTGGAAAATGAGAGAAACTATAGTTAGTGAGCTCCAGGTATTTAACATGTATGATATACTTTAATTATTACAAGAAGCCTGTGAGAAAGGGCTCTTCATCTCCATTTTTCACAACAGGAAACTGAGTCACTAAGTCACTAACCCATATTGTCACAGCTAGTGAGTAGCCAAGCTCAGTTCCAGATCCGGGTCTGCCTGCTGCAAAGCTCATTTCAAGTTCTACCTCTGCAGAAAAACTCCTTCAAGACACCTGCCTACAGTCAAAGCAGCAGCCTGTGTGATTAGTGTGATCTTCTAATAAAGAGATTTCAGTCTTGACATAGAACAAAGGGAAGGTATAAGTTAGAAACAAGTTTTTAGATCTTCCTTTCCCTTCTAAAGAAGTAAATGACACTTATCTCAAAGAAGATCAAGTCTTTGTAAGCTGGGAGGAGAGACTGATCTTTAAGAGAATCAAGGCCCTCGGCAGTGGAGAGAATTTAAAGAAAGATCAGAAGCTGACCTAACTGTGTCAAATAGGAAGTTGAGGGAAAAGGAGAAGATTTCTGTTTTCAAAACTGGTCTACAGCGCTCAGAGACTGTGTCTTGTACAAGCATGTAAGTTGGTGGCCTGAGTATGAATCAAAGATAAAGTTTGTATACATCTCTTTTTGGAGGGCATCGCCATAGCAGAGCACTCAGATGAGAACGTGCTTGTGTTTTACTGCATCCAGAGGTCCAGCCTCCTTTGGTCCCTCAGCTGCCTCATGTTGCTGGAGCTGTTAGGGAAGATTTCATAATTTGCACTGCTCAGGGACAGAACATCCTGATGAGGAGACAGCAAAAGTTCACTTTACAGAAAAGCACCTGAAGCAAAAATCTGTTCCTCAGGAGGTTCCATTGCAATAAACGGAGGGAATTTCAGAAAGAGGACCCAATTAACGCTCTTGACTTGTGTCCTCTTCAGCTCTGGGGACCAAGTGTGGTAACATGGAAAGGGCATGTCTAGGCTTTACCGTGGGAAAGAAATGGGTTCTTATCCCAGCTCTGTCATTTATAAGTGGGTGTTTTGTGTGCCCCTCCTCCCAGGGGCTCCACGCCTCCATTGTGACTCATTAACTTAGGTAAGAATGAGGGGTGTCATTCAACCCCTCATTCTTACCTGAGGGTTGTGTGAGACCCCTCCTCCAAAGCTTTTTGCATCTTAAGAAAGATAATTCCTAGGGAAGATAAAGGAATGATTCTCTTTTCTCCAGCAGTGTAATGCCTAGTATTTTTGGCCTCCTGGCAGGCAGGGAAGACACTATTTTTAGGTAGAGATTGGGCTTAGCAGCTTTGGTCAGATTCAGGTGCCCAGGGCAGCTGTACCACGCTCGGCTCAGCTCTGTTCCTGTGTGCCCTCATGAGCTGCCTAATTCTTTTCCCAAACATCTGCTTGCTGTCAAGTTAGGAAAGCTACACCTGCTTTCCACTTTCTGAGGGATGTTGAGAGGATTCGTGAAAGGCTGTAATGAAGGGAATTGGGAGATTTTCAAGACACATATTGTTTAATTGCTTAGGTTGTGTCTGCGAGTAAGCTTAGATGTGGAGAGCTGACAACTGCCTGGGGCATCAGTCAAGGTTCCTGTTCTGGAGCAGAGGGCAAGCCCCAGGCACGGTCCAGGTTGCCTCCGCCGCTCTGCAGCGAAATGGACATGAACTCCCGCTAGCCTCATATTAGGCTGGTTGCGTGCCAAGGCAGGGGGAGGGGGATGTGGCCCCTTAGGCTCCATGGTCCTTACCCTGTGAGACTCCCCAGAAAAGAGGGGTTTTAATAGGAAGAGAGGCTTGATATCAAATACCCAAGGTGTCTACCATCCTCGCTTAATTTGCTCAGAGCAGTAAGATTAGGCTGGATAATTCAGCCAGACAGTAGGGTAATTTTAGTTTTTCACAATTGTTGCTTCCATTAATGGTTCATTCAATTATATAGCATCTATAATATATTTGTAAAATACTTTACAGTTTATAAGAGGATGCCTCCTCCTTTTTTCTCTTTGGCTTCCAACAGTTCTGTGAGATATGCCCTATTAGGATAAGGTTGAACTTCAGGGACTTGAAATATGCAATTGCTCAAGCAAAGTTATTTATTTCATAAACTAGCTTAGCAAGCAGCTCTCTTCCCTGCAATTATTCAGGGACCAGAGTCTTCACCATCTTGTTTCTTTGTCCAATTTTGTGTGGGTGCCTCACCTGGGTCATAGCCAGTGGAAAAAGGAAAGCTTATGATAGCTCCTGGTCTGGTATTAAGAGGCCAAGCTGGAAATGGAAGGCATCATTTCCATCATATTCCTCTGGAGAGAACTTAGTCACATCTTCTTCACAGAAGATGGGGAAAGGTGATCCAGCTGGTCAGCCCTGTGCCTGGCTCCATTTCTGTTACTATGGAAGGAGGGAAGAAGGAAAGCCAGCAGTGCACGTCACCCTTACATAAGATCAGTATTAGTCCTTCTTTCTACAGACTAGGAAACAGGGTTAGAGAGGGAAAGTGACGCAATCAAGGACCCACAGCACAGCTAGTGAAGGGACAGCACTGGAGCAACGGCATTAGTTGTGGCTCCTCAGTTCTTTTCTTTTTGCTACCATTCTTTCAAGATGTTGGGACAGATCATTTGAAATTAGAGCTGCCCTGGAAAGGCTGGGGTTTTTTAACACCCACCCAAGAGGCCAGAAGTTGTGGGTGCTGGAGAATGACAGCATTGTCACTCCTTCTGCCTTCCTTCTCTCCTCCCAAGGACAAAGACTCCAACCTGTAGCTGCACTGCCTACTGGGGTCCTAGGCTTTGGAGAGTGACTGCAGGCAGATATACAGAACCAAGTAGAGATATTGGTAAAAGCCCTTCTCTCACTCTCTTTACCAGCCTTCTCAGGTCATCTACCTCACAAATGTTTTTCTATGACTATTCCAGTTCCCACCGGCTTCTATTATTTTAGAATTCCTTAGACTGTTGACTGTTTCTTCGCTATAATCAGTCTATGGAGAGTAAGAATTCAGTAGGCAAAAGAGACCCAGATTGAAGCAATTATGCTCTGTCCTCTCCTGCATTGGCATGCATGACAATGACTACCCCAGCCACCTCCCTCCTACCAGGACTCCTACAGGAAATCATCCTGAAATCAGTGCTTTTGCGTGATGTGACTCCGACATTTCCAAGCATCAGCAGCCTGTGGACTCAAGCTTGGGGTTCCTTGAGATTCAAACCAAAATCTTATTAATTCTGGGCTTTGATGACTCATAAAAGTAATTCCAGTTCCTTCTAAAACCCCAGCCCCCAAGCCCTTCTGAGAGTATGGGGGAAGGGGCTGTCTGACACATGTTCATGTTTCAGGGCCGCCTTCTCGAGCCTCTGCTGCTCTAACATGCACTCCCTCTGTGGGCCTCTGCTCCTTCCAAGGAAAAGATATTCAACCCTCATTGCTCATAGTCCTCCTTGCCCCAAGCTCCCTGACCTGTCAAGGGTTGAGCAGAGAAACACTTCCTCTACTGTTTCACGCCCTTAGGGGACTCCCACAGCGGGGTTGCTTGGGCCCTGAGGGGTTGCTGGTCCAGTGAGATTGCTCATTGAGTTTCACACACTACCCAGAGTGTGTAGGCTGCCAGGATGACCAGGCCTGGTAAGTCCCAGGACCAAGGGCTGCCTACGCCTGCCCATGCATTGACCGTAGGCCCTGATGCTCATTCCATGTTCTTCTCTCACCTTACCATGAATTTTCTGTGCCCTGCCCTCTCTGTAAATTGGCTCTCCTGGAGCGTCCATCCATCCCTAGTTTGAACTAGTTTACAGTCCTACCAACAGTGTAAAAGTGTTCCTGTTTCTCCACATCCTCTCCAGCAGCTGTTGTTTCCTGACTTTTTAATGATTGCCATTCTAACTGGTGTGAGATGGTATCTCATTGTGATGATGAGCATTTTTTCATGTGTCTGTTGGCTGCATAAGTGTCTTCTTTTGAGAAGTGTCTGTTCATATCCTTTGCCCAGTTTTTGATGGGGTCGTTTGATTTTTTCTTGTAAATTTGTTTAAGTTCTTTGTAGATTCTGGATATTAGCCCTTTGTCAGATGGGTAGATTGCAAAAATTTTCTCCCATTCTGTAGGTTGCCTGTTCACTCTGAAGGTAGTTTCTTTTGCTGTGCAGAAACTCTTTAGTTTAATTAGATCCCATTTGTCAATTTTGGCTTTTGTTGCCATTGCTTTTGGTGTTTTAGTCATGAAGTCCTTCCCCATGCCTATGTCCTGAATGGTATTGCCTAGGTTTTCTTCTAGGGTTTTTATGGTTTCAGGTCTAATATTTAAGTCTTTAATCCATCTTGAATTAATTTTTGTGTAAGGTATAAAGAAGGGATCCAGTTTCAGCTTTCTATTTATGGCTAGCCAGTTTTCCCAGCACCATTTATTAAATAGGGAATCCTTTCCCCATTTCTTGTTTTTGTCAGGTTTGTCAAAGATCAGATGGTTGTAGATGTGTGGTATTATTTCTGAGAGCTCTGTTCTGTTCCATTTTTCTATATCTCTGTTTTGGTACCAGTACCATGCTGTTTTGGTTACTGTAGGCTTGTAGTATAGTTTGAAGTCAGGTAGCGTGATGCCTCCAGCTTTGTTCTTTTGGCTTAGGATTGTCTTGGCAATGCAGGCTCTTTTGTGGTTCCATATGAAATTTAAAGTAGTTTTTTCCAATTTTGTGAAGAAAGTCATTGGTAGCTTGATGAGGATGGCATTGAATCTATAAATTACCTTGGGCAGTATGGCCATTTTCATGATATTGATTCTTCCTATCCATGAGCATGGAATGTTCTTCCATTTGTTTGTGTCCTCTTTTATTTCGTTGAGCAGTGGTTTGTAGTTCTCCTTGAAGAGGTCCTTCACATCCCTTGTACGTTGGATTCCTAGGTATTTTGTTCTCTTTGAAGCAATTGTGAATGGGAGTTCATTCATGATTTGGCTCTCTGTTTGTCTGTTATTGTTATATAAGAATGCTTATGATTTTTGCACATTGATTTTGTATCCTGAGACTTTGCTGAAGTTGCTTATCAGCTTAAGGAGATTTGGGGCTGAGACAATAGGGTTTTTTAAATATACAATCATGTCATCTGCAAACAGGGACAATTTGACTTCCTCTTTTCCTAATTGAATACCCTTTATTTCTTTCTCCTGCTTGATTGCTCTGGCCAGAACTTCCAACATTATGTTGAATAGGAGTGGTGAGAGAGGGCATCCCTGTCTTGTGCCACTTTTCAAAGGGAATGCTTCCAGTTTTTGCCCATTCAGTATGATATTGGCTGTGGGTTTGTCATAAATAGCTCTTATTGTTTTGAGATACACCCCATCAATACTGAATTTATTGAGAGGTTTTAGCATGAAGGCTGTTGAATTTTGTCAAAGACCTTTTCTGCATCTATTGAGATAATCATGTGGTTTTTGTCTTTGGTTCTGTTTATATGATGGATTACGTTTATTGATTTGCATATGTTGAACCAACCTTGCATCCTAGGGATGAAGCCCATTTGATCATGGTGGATAAGCTTTTTGATGTGCCGCTGGATTTGGTTTGCCAGTATTTTATTGAGGATTTTTGCATCGATGTTCATCAGGGATATTGGTCTAAAATTATCTTGTTTTGTTATGTCTCTGCCAGGCTTTGGTATCAGGATGATGCTGTCCTCATAAAATGAGTTAGGGAGGATTCCCTCTTTTTCTATTAATTGGAATAGTTTCAGAAGGAATGGTACCAGCTCCTGTTTGTACCTCTGGTAGAATTCAGCTGTGAATCCGTCTGGTCTGGACTTTTTTTTGGTTGGTAGGCTATTAATTATTGCCTCAGTTTCAGAGCCTATTACTGGTCTATTCAGGGATTCAACTTCTTCCTGGTTTAGTCTTGGGAGGGTGTATATATCCAGGAATTTATCCATTTCTTCTAGATTTTCTAGTTTTTTGCATAGAGGTGTTTATAGTATTCTCTGATGGTAGTTTGTATTTCTGTGGGGTCGGTGGTGATATCCCCTCTATCATTTTTTATTGCGTCTATTTGATTCTTGTCTCTTTTCTTCTTTATTAGTCTTGTTAGTGGTCTATCAATTTTGTTGATCTTTTCAAAAAATCAGCTGATTAATGCTTTTCTTTATTCCAATATCTTATTAGTGTTTTTGATGCATAACCTTTCAGTCATGGCTATTGCTTTCTTCCTGGTCTACATCTTCAGATACATTGAGAAACAAAGGAAATATTTATGCACAAATTGTATGTCTACAAAAATTACCAGGTAGCCCAGACATCTGTCTATGGAAAATTATTAATTTGTTCTGCCAGTTCCCAAAAAGATCATGAGAAAAGTCTTTCGATCAAGCAAAGCTGATTAGATTCACTGCAGTAAAGGCCTTGACAGTCTTAGTATCTTCTCAGAGGGGAAAAATTAGGGAAGGGTATTCTTAGTATTTTAGGGCCAGGGCCAGGTGACTTAAGGCAGGTCTTTCAAGGCAGAGAACTAGTTGGTATTGAGCAGAGTTCATGACAGGACAGCTTTGGACTGATGACCACACAAAGTAAGGGTGCTCTTAAAGTGAGTATTGCCAAGCAAGCTGTCAGTCTTTTGTTAAGTAAGCTAGTTTAGTTGGCTCCCAGCATTAACTTCCAGAAACAAGTTTTTCCAGAAACTGTTAGCTGAGTTACTTTTGCCTAGTCCTAGTCTGATTTAGCACAGAAGCAGGGACATAAATTTCAGTTCCAAAAATTTCAATGTATTTGTATTACACATTCAACTCTAAGTTGTCTTTATTTTTAAATTTCATGTGTGTTTATTTTTTCTCCTTGGTTAGATTCAAGGTTTCTTTAGGACAGAAGTCAAAGCGTACATGTTTTAATTTGGCAGTATACAGCACAGGGTTGTGCACAAGCATCCCACTCACTCAGCCTCTCTTCTTCCGTGGAATCTTTTGTGATGCCCCCTCCAAGGGCTCAGTAATTTCACATGACTTTGTTCACACCACGATTTTGGTGCATGTGATCCAGGGCAAGCTAGAGCTTTCTTCTCTCCTCTTTTTCTCCTTCACACTTTCTTGGGAGGGGAGTCTTTGGTAAGACAGAGTAAAGAGACAAGGACTTGGTTAATATAATAATTCATTGAAGTTAATCTATGAGAAGCAATCAATATTAGCAAGAGGGAAAGGGTTTATTAATTTGTGAATGTAGAGAACTAAAGCTTCTTCAGCAATTCCAAGATAGATTCCATTTGATGCTGCTCCTCCAGACGGAGCTGAATCTTGGGGTTGGGGAATTGGAGAAATTGAACGAAATCAAGGATCCTATAGGGAAAAAGAGTAAGGAAGACTAGAGAAAGAAAGGTCACCCTAATACTGATAGGCAACTGATTAGAGACTCACTGGGAAATGTAGAGGAATAGCCTGCTTCGTCCTTTGTAGCTGCATACAATTAGCCTTCGTGCCTGCCTGTTTCTTTGCTAGATTAGGAGATCCATGAGAGTGGACCAGGACTATGGCTTACTCATTTTTGTATCCCTGGTGCCTACCAGGGTGACATCCCTTCACAATAAGGAGTTTTCAACAAATTGTTTATGAGGCCGACTTTCTCCATTTACAGGAAGAGAATCAGCCTTTCTGTCAACTGCAGCACAATTGGATACGTTTGTTGTTTAGATGTCCAAAACCTTTCAAAAATGGCTGTACCCCATTGTGTCTATCTTCATGGTCTAAATTTGGCAGTCATATATATTAGCCACTCTGTAATCCTCTTCTCTTACCTCCTTCATTAAATGTCTCTTCAAAATGTCTTTTGAAGTGTAGCATCATTATATCATTTTTACTGATACCAGTCCCAGGTCCAGTTTTCCCTCTGGCAGTTTCCTTAATTGGTGATTAGGCAACTTTGGGTTTTTTCTTCCAACCTGCCAGTTTCCTTCATTTAAAGTACATTCTGTCAAATGAATAATTGCCCATAGCACAATTACCAAACACAAAATGAAACTGCAAATATGCAGTAGCTTACCAGGGTAGTGCCTAGTATATTAAAAAGAAAGAGACAAGGATATGAGATTGACAAGAGAATGGAGCATTTCATTTTTTCATTCTGTTTTATTGCTGCAATATCCCATTTGATGGCCTCCAGCTTTCACAGCATCAGCTTCCTGCAATGACACTAATGAAGAAATGCTGCCTTTTGTTCATTCTTTAACCAACTGTGTTGCTCTTTAATGGGAATATGGCACTTTCCGCCCTATTCATGCAGAGTTATGAACAGCTGAGTCTCTAGGGTACCTCTGATGTGTACAGCACTCTTTTCCTTTTAGGATTTCTCTGATTAGATGGTAAATACATTTCCTGTCAATAAATTCAATGTTCTAGATATTTCAAATTATGGGCAGAAATAGGGATATTTTTCCAGCTAGGAAAAAATAAAGCCCAAGGGGGCAGAGTGATTATTTTTCACCACGTTTCTCTGCTTTGTGGAAAATACTGTTTTCCTTTTAATTATTTCCTAATCGTGTTCTTCAGTCTGTTCCTTATTAAGGCACCCACATTTATAACCATTTTGTTTAATTATTTGCACATGACTGACTTCTAAATAGTTTCTCATTTAAGCAGAAAGTTATTCTGCCACTTTGCTAGGATGTCCACTCTGGCCTGATTTCCCACGAGGCTTACTTAGTTTCTTCTCTATTTTCTTCTTTGGGTTCCTTCCATTCGCTCAAAAGTGTGGAATTTGATCCTATGTCAGTTCTAAGGGACGCCAAAATAAATGAAGGCTAGGTTTAAGCTGCCAGAACCATAAGGGTGGTGAGGTGAACACACTATTTTCAATTCAGCCTGACCTCCTCTCACAGAATGTAACAGAGTACCAGGTCAGGCCCAAACTAGCTGTGACATAACCTCACATGGACAAGACCTGCTTCAAGATCCAGGGTTAAAGGGAAAATGTTCTGGAGTGCAGGAAAAGAAGTGGATTCCCTCTCCTTCCCTTTATGAGCATTTTATTTCTAAAGATGAACAGATTTGGATGTTACCACACAATAAATGTCTACATCTCACAGAAACATCAAATTGAATAGAAATGAATAAGCATTTCAAATGAAGCTTCTGGTATGATATCAAAATAAGTAACTAGATCAAGAAATTTCTTTTCAGTTGTGGGCAAAGAAAAACTGATACAATGTTTCTAAATAAAAAACAAACTTTATTTTTCAAATCTTACTGAAATTGTTGAGTATGAATGCCTAGCAAAGGCTTGCTGACATTATTATTGTAAATTACTATTGCTGTTATTAGCAATTCAAATTAACAAACACTAATCGAGGCACTGTTATAAAAGATGGGAAGAAACTAAATGACAAAATGAAATGACATAACCTTTCAATTGAGAAGCGAGCAAGACAGTGGGAGAAATAAACATGCAAATGACTAGCTATAAAGCAAGGTGGAATGGCCTAAGTTCTAAGTAGGCAACCCTGAGGAAGGAACAGGTAATTCTGACTTGGGGTTTTGGTGAAAGAGATAATAGGTAAGCTTGGCACCGAAGTATCTGAAGGGTTTTAGGCCATGAAAACTTGTTGGCTTTCTAGATTGAGGGAACTCTACAACCTAAGCCATAAGGGCACGAAGGTGAATCACATGTTCAGAGATTGATGGGCAGTGTCACGTGCCTGGAGCCGAGGGCTGCAGGGGAATGTGTAGGGTAACAGGCTGGAAACATAGCTTAGGCTTGGCCTGAGTGCCATGCCAGTGCTTTGTATTTTATGGAGGTGACATGATGTGCCACAAGCAGTATAACAGAGTAAGACTTCAAATCCCAACTCTGACATTTGATAGCTTTGTGAACACGGGCACCAGTTTTTTGATCCACAAAATGAAGATAATAATAGTAGTTACCACCTCAAATTGTGAAGATCAAATATCTGTGAAAGAACTTAGCACATCTCCAGGCACAAAGTAAACTCTCAGAAAAGGGTAGCTACTATTACTGTAAGTATTTTAACATTGTAAACAGATCACTGTAGGAGATACTGAGAATTTACTGGAAATACAAGGAAGGGAAAAAGCAAGAGGCACCTCGGATATTGCTGCAATGTTAAAGAGACAGTTGGATAGGGAATAGAGGTAACAAACTTTAGTGGCTTATAAGATGTGAAGTGTAAAAAAAAGTATAAAACGAATCTAAGTTTCTTTCTTTTTTTATATTCTACAATTTAAGACTTTTAACTAAAAAGTAAACTTTAATGTCGAACATGCAAACTTGGGGAAGACAGAAAAGATCACACACAAGGCTGTCACTTCACACTTGGAAGGTTGCACAGCGGCCAGGCAGACGCTCTCCTCACATCCCAGACAGTGGGGCTGCCGGGCAGAGGCGCTCCTTACTTCCCAGATGAACCTAAGTTTCTAGCTTATATAGTTGAGAAGACTGTAGACTGTGTTGCTATTAGTTGAAAAAAGAACTTTGGAGAAAAAACAAGTTAGGGTTATTGGTGAGGAAAGGTGTTGTTCTGTTCAGTTTTGGACATGATGAGTATATTCATTTCCTAGGGATGCTGTAACAAATCACACAAACTAGGTAGATTAAAACCACCAAAATTTATTGTGTGGTAGTCCTGGAAGCTAAAGTCTAAAATCAAAATGTCAGCAGGCTGTACTCCCACTGAGACCTGGAGGGAAGAATCTTTCCTCACCTCTTCTACCTTCTGGTGTTTGCTGGCAGTCCTTGGTGTTCCTAGGCTTGTAGCTTTATTACTCCAATCTTATTATTATTATTATTTTTTTGAGATGGAGTCTCATTCTGTCACCAAGTTGGAGTGCAGTGGCGCAATCTCGGCTCACTGCAACCTCTGCCTGCCAGGTTCAAGTGATTCTCCTGCCTCAGCCTGCCCAGTAGCTGGGATTACAGGTGTCCGCCACTATGCCCGGCTAATTTTTTATATCTTTAGTAGAGATGGGGTTTCACCATGTTGGCCAGGCTGGTCTTGAACTCCTGACCTCATGATCTGCCTGCCTCAGCCTCCCAAAGTACTGGGATTACAGGTGTGAGTCACCGCACCTGGCATATTACTCCAATCTTCGCCTCTGTCATCACATGGCCTCTTCTCTATATGTGTCTGTGTCTCTTCTCCTTTTATAAGGACACTTAGTCAAATTAGATTAAAGGCCCATCCTACTCCAGTATGACCTCATCTTAAGTAAATGATATCTGCAACAATTCTATTTCCAAATAAGGACACATTCATAGGTATTGGGGGTTAGGGCTTCAACATACCTTTTTAAAACTCAGTTCAACCCATAACATTGAGTTTCAGATGCTTAGAGCCCATCAAGGTAGAGATGCCCAGTGGGAAGCTGAGATGTAGAGGTCTGGGGCTCAGGAGAGAGGTAAGAGGTGTAGGTAAGAGGTAGAAGTTTAGGAATCATAGTTTGAGGTGACAGTTGAAACATCGGTGTGACCATATGAAACTGGACAGAGTAAGAATAGAGAGTGCAAAGAAGGAAAAGCATACAACCTTGTACAGTTCTTGTCATAATTATGCCAGCTTCTGCTCCACAACAGGCCGGGAATTACTGCTGAGGACAGGTCTGGTAGTGAGTAGTTGCTGAGCAAGGACTGAGCCAGAATTGGCATGGAATAAGGGCTGACAGCAGGAATAGCTCTAAGTGGTTCACATGGGATATGGGGTTGGATGTGAGATCAAGATGGATGGCTGAAAACAAGGCTATGTGGAGTAGAAAACTTACGTAGACAACAGAAAGCCAATTTCTGCTTCCTGGGGAGAGCTGGAGCAGATAGTTATATCTAGAGCGGTGATTCGCAAAGTGTGGCACCTGGAGCAGCAGCAGCACCATCAGCTGTGAACGTGTTAGAGATGCAAATTCTCGGGGCCGTTCCAGATCTAACCAATGAGAAACTCCAGTCCAGGGTAATCTGCGGTATAACAGGCCCTCCAGGTGATTCTGGTGTGCAGGTAAGTGTGAGAGTGTTAAGCACCAGTCCACAGACTGAGAAATTAGAAGTAGGAGGAATACTGCTGGGTGAGATACTTCACGAGCTGCTGCCCAATGCTCAAGTCCCTTTGCAGATTCTTTTCTCTCTCAGTCCAGAAGAGAGGAGCAGGGTTTTAAGTTAACAAAATGATTAATAATAGCTGAAGATTAGTGCAATGACATCTGACTGTACCTTTGCAATTATTTTAATGTAATGCTAATCACGGTGTAGATTAGTCTTTATTATGTTTATTACTGTACACAAGGTCAACATTTTATTGGGGACACAGTATAATATAATTGGGACATAAGATCACTCCTGTAGATGATTGTGGATGGAATATCTCAAGAGGTACCCAAGATGACCAGAGGATTCAAAGAATATGTTAGGATTTCTATATTTCAAAAAATATAAGAAAAAATTTAAAGCTAAATAATTTTTAACATTCAAATTGACCCTGGCACCCTCAGTCCATCTGTCAGATGGACATGTTTCTCTGGTTTTCCTAAAGGGGAAGAGGGAATTCCATAAGGTTGAGGGTTTGACAGTGGAGCCCTCATTCATTCAGTTCCATTGATTATATTGCAATATACATTGCAGTTTACATGTGCCTGGTTAAGTGGATATTTGGACGACATTATCTAGTTTGACTTAAAGTCACCATACACCAAATAGGTGATATTTCTGAAAGTGTGGACCGAAGTTGAATTCTAATAGTGAAAGTATAAGGGAGAGCAAGAAAGTGGAAGAGCCAACGCTTCTCCTATGCCTGCTTGGGCAGCTTAATTCAGTCGATAAGAGCAAGGATTCTGGAGCCAGCCACCTAGCAGCTGTGACTTCGGGCACGTTACCGAAACTCTGTGTGCTACAGTTTTCAAATGTTTTAAAAGGGGATACTAATAGTACCAGTCACACAGGGCTGTTGTGATAATTAAATAAGCTAATATTTTTGACACTCTTAGGACAATGTCTACTGTACAGCAAATAATATGTTTGTTATAATAAAAAATAGTTTGAGTCTTTTGCCAGTGACATTACAAGACAAAAACAAGGATCTATTTAGATTTAATAGAAAGTCAGCCGATTTTCTTTCAATTACCAAGAAAACTATCTGAATTATGGATTTAAATCCTCTGACATAAACTCTGAACCTAGCCCTCAGTATATATATTTTACTTTCAGTTCTTAGGCAATGATAGTATGAAGTCATAACAATTCAATTTACATCCAAAAGCATTATTCATCTGTATCTCATTTTTAAAACTTTTCTTAAATGTTTTATAATGAAGACAATATATTAGCACATTTGTACTTGTATATCATTGATACATCAATAAAAATCTACAGTATTGGGGGTTTGTATTTAAGGCATTGTGGGTTTGTACGTATGTGGGTGTTTTGTTTTATTTAAACTGACGGCATGCAAAATCAAAAGAATTGAAGACAACTTCTCTAGAACAAGGGTTGGCAGACTATGGGCCACAGGCCAAATCCAGCCCACTGCCTGTTTTTGTAAATAAAATTACTTGTGGCCAGACATGGTGGCTCACACCTGTAATCCCAAAACTTCGTGAGGCCGAGGAGGGAGAATCGCTTGAGCTCAGGAGTTGAAGACCAGCCTGAGTGATAGGCAAAACTCTGTCTCTACGAAAAACACGAAAAAATTAGCTGAGCATAGTGGCACACACCTGTAGTCCCAGCTACTGGGGAGGCTGAGGTGGGAGGATCACTTGAGCTTGGGAGCCAGAGGTTGCAGGGGAGCCAAGATTGTACCACTGCACTCCAGCCTGGGAGACAGAGTGGCACCTTGTCTCAAAATACAATTAATTGCAACACAGCCGTGTTCATTCTTTTCCATATTGTGGACAGCCACGTCTGTGCTACAATGAGAGAACTGAGCAATTGTGACAAAAACTGTATGTCCCACAGAGATGAAAATATTTACTATGTTTTCCCTTGACAGAAAGTTTGCTAAACCCCTGGTTTAGACCACTCATTATCCATGGTAGCTTAGCTGAATTGCAAAATTATATCTAAAGTGACTCACATAACTTCAGAATATCAAGCTCTGCAAGGACAGACCTGTCTGTTTTTGGCAGACATCATACCTGCCACAGGTTAAGTCTGTGACATTGTGGCTAAGAACACAAACATTGCTCGTCACCAACCAGCAGCTTCTCCGTGGGGAGCAGAGGTATTCCAGCAACAAGTAAATTCTGCACAGTCCTAGGCTTTTCCCTGGGGCATGGAACGTCCTCCCTAAAGACCCCCTCTCACACTGATCCACACACTGTCAGCCACAGTACAGAGATTTTCTGCCTGCACCACAGGTAAAGGAAGAATTCAAGCAGATATGGTCTGTTAGCATATGGAAGGTTTGTCCCTATCACTTTTGTCCAGAATACATTTGACCTGAGGCATCAGACTAAAAAAATATGGCTAATCTTTTTGGTCGCTTGATAATAGGACAGTTCAATCACAGAAAAAGTGGCTGTCACCATTTACAGATAATCAAGTTATCCTGGAAAGAGAGGAAGCAAGGTTTTTGGCCATGTCTGTGTGGGCTTCAAGGAATCTGCTGCTTTAGACTCGTTTTTGTTTCATTAATGGCCTTGGCCCAAGAAATCAATCAAACATAAAGCAAATGTGAGAGTTAGTTGTAAAAAGTATTGACAATTTAGTAATCAATGGATTGCTTTACACTGTGGATTTTAGATGACTGGGAAAATGCATCAGCTGAAGGATTTGATTCAGTGACACCATATCCATCATCTACAACTCCTCAGAAGTAGGTCTTTCAAAACTCAGATAAATCAAGTCACAGGAAATGCACTGGAGAAAGTAACTGCTATTGGAGGTGTTTTTTTGTTTTTTTTTTGAGACGGAGTTTAGCTCTTGTCTCCCAGGCTGGAGTTCTATGGCGTCATCTTGGCTCACTGCAACCTCTGCCTCCCAGTTTCAAGTGATTCTCCTGCCTAAGCCTCCTGAGTAGCTGAGATGACAGGCATCCACCACCACACCTGGCTAATTTTGTATTTTTAGTAGAGACACAGGTCTCACCATGTTGGTCAGCCTGGTCTCGAACACCCACCTCGGCCTTCCAAAGTGCTGGGATTGCAGGCAAGAGCCACCATGCCCGGCCTGAAAGTGTTCTTAATCATATTCTTCCAATGCTAGTAATACAATGGTTTGATTTTTACTGCCAAACCCTATCACTTATTATATAGCAAATCTACAATTAAAGGATTGTTTCTTAATGTATATGTTCTTCTTTTTAAAAGTACTTAGCTGTGTAAATTGAAGAGTTGAGAGCCAAGACTTCACTTAGTCTCTGGATGCCACAGGTAAGATCATCCATGACTTGAAGCAACCTGAAAATGCTTTTTATGCTAAAAAGCATAAAAAATGAAGACTCTGGGACTTCTAGGTGCTGTCAGCGCCAAGGACACCGTTTGTGAATCTTATAAAACAACAACAACAGCTCTTTCTACACTGACACAGGGAGTTAGTTGTCTAAACTCAGGAGACTACACCAGAGCTAATGTAAGACAAAGCTTAAGAATCAGGCATAAACAGTACCTAGATGGGGCTTCATTTCTTAGGCTCTAAGTGTCAGCTCAGGGAATGGGCTTTGCTCCTGAGAAAAGCTATTTGCTATTTGTTCCTAATGATGGTTAATGTATGAACAAACCATTCTCCCAGAGCTATAACTGATATCATCAGTGAGGCTGCAACACAAACAAAGACGCTAATGAAGCGAAGCCATGTGGCTTATGCTTTGAAAAACCTGTGGTAGAGGCGGGAGGGGAAGAGTTTGGCTAAATGAAGTCATTTCTCAGAGCAGTAGATAAAAGGGTAGTGCTAGAACAAAGCAACTTCTGAAAACAATTACATATTTAAATTCCCTTTACCCTGTGTAGCAGGAAAATTTTATCTCTTTCTCCTCTGACATGTTAAAATACATAAAGCTTTGACGTCCTTAGGGGCTCTGATCTCCAGAGAGAAAAATAAGAGGCCGAATATCCAAGAGGGCATTTTGGCACCAGTGATGGACAGGTAGGACATTCCACAAACAGCTCTGTCACTCATCCCTCCTCTGCCCATGGAGCTGATTGCACATGTCAGCTGCGCCTGTCTGGTTACCCTCGTGTTCCATGTTGATGCCGTGGCTGCCTCAATGACTCGTTTTGCTCAAAGACCATTAACGTTCTGAGGGTTACAGAAATGGAGCTGTTCTATGGGGCGGGGGGAAAGCCAAATCTCTGCATGTTTTGCTACCCTTGAGAAAATGGCTGTCCCTAATTACACAAAATGATAGAGAGAGCAGTTGACTAAAATCACTGCAAATGACAGTTATTTCTCTGAATAGCCTAAAAGAATAGGTCACCCTGGCTAATACACTAACAGCATACTTTTCTGTATATGCAATTTCCATCACATTCCCGGAATGCTTGGGCACTGACTGACATCTTCGCTGAGCAGGGAAAACAGTCTTTTTTTGGTCGTCGTCTTGTCGAAATCTCTAGCGATGCATTTATATATGGACTCTGTGATTTGTTTCAGTGAGTAAGTCATGCATTTGTTGTAGGAACAAGGAGACAGCTTTGAGTCAGAAAGCAAGGGCTTTATGGCCATAACCACAGCTGTGTGTATAGAACAAAACCTAAGGCATTTGTCTTCCCTCTTTGTTTGCATTTCAAGTACAGGACAGTCTGGAACTACCAATGATGCCAGCTCCCTGCTACCGTCATGTGTTTTCACCCCACCACATCTTAATCTACTGGACAAGCAAGTAAGGACTGCAGGTCATTGATCGATTTTGTTACAGTCTTAACTACAGACACTTCGCCCAGCTAAATGTCTGGATGTGCTACTAGATCAGACCTGCAGTTGAGGTGAGGTTTTGGGAACCCCAGCCCTTGTTCTTTTTGGGTCGGTGGCTCCATCTCCAAGGGAAGCTGCGGTAATCAGGTTGTGGGCTGGTTGCCTCAGGCAAGCCACCTTTGTCCCTGGGGGGACAGGGCTGAGGTGAAGGAGCATTCTCCTCTTCCACAGAGAATATGCTGCAGAAATGGCTCTCGGAGTGGGTCTGCGGCTCTCCAAGTTGCCCAGCAGGATCTTTGAGGTGGTATTTATTATCGGTCAATTTACTTCAAGTACCATGTATTGCGCATCTATGAAAAGGTAGGAATGGCAAGGAATTAAAATAAGTATGTTCTATAGTGTTTCTCAAGTGATATGCAGGAAAGGCATATCCCACATTTTCCCAACATCCCCACCTGCTGAGCAAGCGACCCCTGTCACTGTTTCTAGGAGAGTCCCACTGTGGGGAGGATAAGAAAGAGGATAACAATGCCCGCCACCAGAAGCAACAGGCCCCAGATGTCAACCCACTGCATGGTTTGCAGGTATCGGGATCACTGGGAAACACTCAAAGAATCAGGTCACAGGCACTGGAGAGAACAAGGCTTTACTCACATAGTGAAGAGACAAGATCAGGCTTAATAGTAAGCATGGGTCCCCCATGGCCAGCAGGTCTCACCTTGCAGATGACGCAGGGAGATGGTCTGCATGCACCCTTCTTGTGCTGCAAGTAAAGAACCCACTTCCTCTGTAGCAGTGGGGATGGCCAGGTGCCATATGATCCATATACTTTAAGCAGAACGCTGAAGTACACATCGAGCCCGGAATAGGGAGAAACTCTCCCAAAGAAGACAATAAGCCCAGCACAGGCTGTGAAGAGTCCTTATCAGTATGAAAGGAAGTGTTCCAGGCCCAATGTACATTCTTACACAGCCTGCAAGGGTCCAGCAAACTGCCCATGACTGCCTTTCCTAACATCCCACATGCCAAAGAGTGGTAGGTTGGTGGGACAGGATGTGAGTGAAAAAATACTTATTGTTTTTGTAATATAAACAACGGAAAGTGAAGTTTAACATAATCTTCCTGACTGGTGAGGGTGCAAATAAAATGCAGTGAGTGGCAAACCTAAAGCTGGAAAGGAGACTATCTAGTGGACGAATCGGATACTGACATAAGCCAACGTTAAGGCTGACTGAGATAAGTGTGATAACTTGCCTCAGGAAAGATGTACAATGAAGTATCAAGGAATTGCCTTTTAAAATGTTTAACAGTAAATTTTCTAAATGTAATACTCATCAGGAAAAAAGAAGAAAAAAACATCACGTGTACTTCAATATAAGTAATTCTGATGTGTTTATAAGAATAACCATGAATCTGTGCTAATTTAGTTTTAAAACACATCTGCAATCCTAAGGACTTTATTATTGGTACGAAATTTCTGAGGAACTATCTAAAAGAAAAGAAAAAAAAAATGAGAAGAGAGACAAAGAGTATTAATGGTATTTGTGTCCACACGTCTATTCCCTGAAATTTTCAGTGTATCCTTGTTTATAGTATTTTTTCTTTTGATTCTGTGAACTAACTCAGTCTCCTTCCAATAAATTCCATTTTGAGTTTAAACTAATTTGCATTGGGTTTCTTTTCTCTCATTCAAACAAAAAATTCCTCAAGAGTATATCTTTATAGATAAGACTTTTAATTCTGGATTGGGAATTCGAATGTCTCCATTCTACTTAACCTATGCTGTTTCCTAGTTGGGAATCCTTGATAGTCACCCAACTTCTCTGACCTAGCCTTCTGGCTGAGGAGAGGTCCTGTCCATTTCTTATAAATCTACGACTCCAACAGGAGAAAGTCTAATCTTCAGAGTCGGTTAAGAAATTCTGACCTTCTAGGGTGGGTTATTTGGAGGCCCTGTTATTTAATCTTTTTTTACATTGGGGTTTATCATGCTCTTGTAATGTTTTATACTTTCCATAATTAAAAAATAAAAAAAGTACAGTTCTTGCTTTCTCAGACTATAGCAATGCAAGGATAACCAGGGGAAATTGAATTATAAAAATTGGTTTGGGTCTGGAACTACCTGTGGCTGAGTAGGTAAGTCTGTTTGGTTCTGGAATTTAGTCTTGGGAATTCCATCTGCCTCCAGATAAAACCCACATTCTTCAACATCAACTTCATTAGTAATAAAAATAATCATTTCCTCTTCATCCATCTCATCCCCGTATCTTCTTTTTCAATTCGCTCAGGAATTTGTTGGAAAAATGCAATTTATTGGCTTGTTCAGTTTCCTAAAAATGTTATTACTCCTGCCTCATGGATTGACCTTGGTATTGCCATTGGAGCTTCACTTTGTCAATATCACACCTCCTAAGATGGGGAAGGGCTCTCTCAGCAGTGTTGCTGTCACTTACAAGGATTCACTAACATGTGATTTTGTTTTCCCATTTTCTTATAGCTCCCTCCATCAGGAAACTTAAGACCAACTCCATTTGATGTGATCAGAGGACATCTATAAGAACCAACACAGTGTCACATTCAAAAGCATCTTTCTCCCCTGCCAATCAACCAGTGTCCTGGGGTCTTCTTACCTCTGGATAAGTTCTTTGCTATTTTGGGCTCTCCTAGAGGCAGACAATGATCTTCCTTTTGGTTGAGAGTCCTAATCGAGGAGCCTTAAGATCTGACCGTTTATCTAAAAGTTCCTCTAGATAAATTTTCCCAAGTTTACATTGGTCCTTATGCAACTAGACCTCCAAATGGCCCATCCCAGAATGTCAGAATTTCTTAACTGTACCCTGGAAACAGAGTCTCAGGGGCAAACCAAGAATGTGTCCCGGAGTGGACTACCCGAAGCACAGTACTTATACATTCTCTTTCACAGAAAATGAGAAGGTGGCCGAGAAGGAAAGGTGACATTCTTACAACTCTAATTGGTGCTCAGTGTTGTTATAAATAAGATAAAGCAAATATGTGGTTCAGGTATATAGGATAAAAGGTTAATATGTATGTAAGCATCTCGGGGTCTGGAGGGGGATGATTGATTTTATCCTGCCTTTGTTCTTCATCTATAGGCAAGGTTGTCATCGACACAGGTCAGTGGAATATTTGACATGCTCTAGGCTTGCAGGCTGAGATTTCAGCTTTTGTTCATAGGCCTTGTTTCAATTAACCATCCACAGTTATTAAATGTATATCCAACCTGCAGCCACCTTGGGCTGCCAATTTTTAAAAAAATTTTTCTTCAGTTTTTTCTTTCCTCCAGGACTTGTGGTACACCACCCTCCCTGCACGTGGCTGTATTCAGCACCCTGGAAGCTCTCTGAACCCTGTCTTTTAGGGTTTTATAGTGACTTCACTACAGAGACATGATTGATTAAATTATTGGCCATTGGTAATTAACTCAATCTTCAGCCCCTCCTTCCTGGAGACTGGGGATGGGGCTGAAAGTTCCAACCCCTAATCATGTGATTGGTTCCTCTGGCAACCAGTCCCCATCTCTTCAGGAGCCCCCACCCAACAGTCATCTTATTAGCATATTTTAAAGAAACACATCACTTTGGAGATTGCAAGGGTTTTCAGAGAGGTGTGCCAGGAAACCAGGACAGAGGCCATATATATATTTTATAGTATCACAAGATATTAACAGAATATAGTTTAAACTCTGTAAAATGTTTTAAAGAGGTTCGTTATGAGCCAATATGAGTGACTGCATAGGAATACAGAGTCTCAAGAGGTCCTGAAAAAGTGAGCCCAAGGCAATCGAGTTATAGTTTGGCTGTATACATTTCAGGGAGACAGAAATTGCAGGTAAAATCATAAATCAATACATGGAATGTATATATTGGTTTGACCCACAAAGGTGGGACATCTCAAAGTAGGGGCTTAAAGTCATAGGTGGGTTTTAGGTGTTCTTTAGTCAGCAATTGGTTTGAAAGAGTGAAGCTTTGTCTAAAGACTTGCAGTAGAAGAAAAAAAAAGCTTAAGATACACAGTCTGCTATCTGTCATGTGATGCTACACCAGAGTCTTATTGGTCAGTAAGTCACATTACACCGGGTTACTTAAAACACACACATGCACACACACATTAACGGGATTTTATGGTTCATAGGATGTGACTTAACCCGAGCCTTGCATAAACTTAGGTTTTGTTTATAATTTGGTATTCTATTGCCACAAAAAGCCTGTTTTGTCAGTCTTATGATTTCTATTTTAACATTAATGTTGGTCATTTGTGCCTAAGCTCCAAAAGGGAGAGCATATAATGAGGCGTGACTGACCTCCCTTCCCATCATAACCATGAACTCAGATTTGTAGGTTTCTCTGGGGTCCCCTTGGCTAAAGGGGGGTCTGTTCAGTCAGTTAGGGAGCTTAGGATTTTTTTAGCTTATAATATTACTCTGTGTTTTCTACTAAAAGTGTAATCCTTTTAGCTCTTATATTAGGGTATATAACTTAGCTCAAATTAATTTTTTGTAGGGTATAAGATGGGGCCAAGGTTTATCTTTACATATATGTGTACATATGTTTATATATATATATTTACACACACATATTCAAATATATATATTTGTGCGTGTGTGTTCAATTGTTCCAGCACCATTTGTTGAATAAACATCCCTTTTTTCACTGAATTTATTGGGCATCTTTGTTTAAAATCAATTGACCAATACAAAAAATTAGCTGGGCATGGTGGTGCATGCCTGTAATCCCAGCTACTGGGAGGCTGAGGTGGGAAAATCTCTTGAACACGGGAGGTGGAGGTTGCAGGGAGCTGAGATTGTGCCACCGCACTCCAACCTGGGCAACAGAGCAAGACTCTGTCTCAAAAAAAAAAAAAAATCGATTGACCTATACTTATATAGGTATAAGGTATACCTTATAGGTATAGGTATTATCACTGGGGTTATACTGGCTCCATAAATCAATAGGGGAAGAACTGACATTTTAGCAATATTGAGCCTTCTTTTCCATGAAAATGGTATATCTCTGCATTTATTTAGGTATTTTAAATTTTTACTCAGTAATGTTTTGTACTTTTTTCTTTTCTCCCCTTTTTTTCTTCTTTTTTTTTTTTTTTGGCAGGCTCTCACCCATCACCCAGGCTGGGGGGCAGTGGTATATTCTCAGCTCACTGCAACCTCCACCTCCCAGACTCAAGTAGTCCTTCCAACTCAGCCTCCCATGTAGCTGGGACCACAGGTGCACACCACCACGCCTGGCTAATTTTTTTGTATTTTTGGAAGACTCGGGGTTTCGTCATGTTTCCCAGGCTAGTCTACAACTCCCGAGTTCAAGCGATCCTCCTGCCTCAGCCTCCCAAAGTGCTGGGATTACAGGCGTGAGCCACCACGCCCAGCCCATGTTTTGTAGTTCAACATATTTTGCATGTCTTTTGCCAGATTTATTCCTAAGCATTTTATTTTTGACACGATTACAAATGGATAAACATGTTTCCCATTGTTTGCTGTTAGTATATAGAAATGCTGTGCAATTGATTTTTGCATGTTGACTCATATCCTGAGATCTTGCTAAACTTATGTTTTAGTTCTATTAGTTTTTTGTTTCAATTTCTTAGAACTTTCTACGTAAAAAATAATATGGTCTTCAAATAAAGAATGTTTTCCTTCTTCTTTTCCAATCTTTATATCTTTTCTTTCTTCTTCTTGCCTTTTTGCACTGGTTAGGACTTTTGGCATAATGTTGAGTAGAAATGAGGAGAACAGACATCTTTCCCTATTTCCAATGTTAGTGGGAGGATGTTCAGAGTTTAATTTAATGTTAACTATAGATTTTTAAATAGATGCCTTTCATCAGATTAAGTTTCCTTCCATTTCCAGTTCGCTGATATTTTTTGTCATAAATGGATATTGAATTTTGCTAATTGCTTTTCCTTCATCTACTGAGATGTTCATATTGTATTGCTTCTTTATTCTGTTAATATAATGAATTATACTTATTGATTTCAAATGCTAATTCTTGTATTCCTAGAATACACTCCATTTTGTCATTCTTTATGTTGCTGGTTTCATTTGCTAATATTTTGCTGAGCATTTTTGCATATATCTACAAGGAATTTTAGCCTATAGTATTCCTTTCTTATAATAAAGGTCACAAAATACGGAATTAACTGGGACTGTGGGAAAGTATATTAAGGTTGACGTGCTTTTTGGTGACTCTAAAATTATACCAGTAGTCAATCAATTACCCACTCTACCTTAAGACACTTTATACATATGGTTTAAACATTGCTTTAAAAATATAGTTGGTATAGTGCCTTAGATGATTTCAATAACTCAATACAAATGACTGCACAGCATATTTGATAAACTGGACAGAAAAAGGTAATTAAGATGGCAAAAGAAAGAGTTCAGCCATCAGCCTTATATATTCTCAGAAGAGGGAGGAAGAGAAAAAGAAGTTGAATTTTTTCCCATTTCATTATCATTTTATCATGTTTATATTTATACATTTCAAAAGGGAGAAAATTCAACTCATTGAAATTGGAAGAGAAAGTTTTTCAGGCCATCTCAGTAATTCTTATGCACAGAAGCATTGAAACCATTGGCAAGTTCTGTCTGGCAGGTCCTTATTAATGACAAGTCTGTATGGTTTTTTGTTGTTGTTGTTGTTGTTGTTGTTGTTTTTGACCTTCACTTGGTTTAGTTTTCATTTGAGGATCTCCATTTTAAAGGTCACTGTCCCACATCTCTATCTTAACTTTAAAAAAAGACATTTGTATCTGGCTGAGAGCTACCAGGAGGGTAAAAACAAACAAACTGATGGAAAAGAGACAAGATAAGTATCTTACATTGTTCTTAGATGTGAAGACAGTGGGAAAAATATGGCATTAATGTGTTGAAAACACACATGTTTTGACAAAACTGACAACAAAATATTTGAAGAGGGCTGCCCCCTAAGACAAAAAGCATGTCCTTACTTAAGAAGGACAATTTTGAGATCAGAGATATAAATGAAGACATGTACAAGACTGTGCTTTGAGTAGCACATTTTCTAACAGTAGCAGAATTATTAAATAATTATTGAGCTGTATGATAGAATATAATGCAACCATTGAAAGTCATCATGAAAATATGCAATGTCATAAGAAATGCCTATGATACCATAACAAAACATTCAGATATACACACATCCCAATACAGTGGGCCAAGTGAAATAATTAAAATTAATTAAAAAGAGCAATCCTCAGATACTAGATATAAGCATGGAACAAATACTAAAAGGAAAACACTAAATTTGTAATGGTGATTATCTTAGTGTGATACAAATATATGATTTTGGTTTTATTCTTATAGTTTTCTGCATTTTTAATTTTCCTAAAACTGGTATTATTTCTCTAACAAAAAAAAACATAGAAAAATAGATTTTTTTAGATTCAGTTTGGGAAGAAGTGTCACGTATCATACGTGATACAAAAGAATAATTTTCCACTCAGCTTTAGATATGTACTTGTGAAATAGCAAGGGATTTAAGATCAAGGGATAGCTGTATTTTAGCACAGACAATTTACTTGGTGTCTTAGTATCTTGATGATAGTTCCAGTGAGCCGTTTGGTTTTTGAAGGACAGTTCAGACAGCCACATCTTAACAGCTTGACCGTTCTCATTTCTGGCATGTGGAGCTGCCAGCTTCCTCATTCTCTGCCCTCTGAACACCACAAGCTGTCAGTTTCCCAGTCACTCTGAACTGTTGGTAGTTTTACAGGCAGGTTGCTGTGCAGTAGATCTGTGTTTCTGATAAATACTGGGTTCTGTTTTGCATACAGGCCAGGTATATGAGGCAATCAGCTGGAGCCAATATATAGACATGTTTGATTGTTCTGTCTGGAGATACAGTGGAAAGAAAAATGCCGGGGGCTTGGCAGTGGAGACCTGAATTTGAGTCTCTTCATGACATTGGACAAATTCTTAACTGCGTTGGGCCTCAGCTCACCTGTGAATGGGTAAATTAAATGACTTTTGCCATACCACTGTGACAGAGTTGTGAATTTCAAACAGTGCATATGAGATATCTATAACTCGATTCTAAAGTTTATAGGGGCTATGCACAGTGGCTCATGCCTGTAATAGCACCACTTTGGGAGGCTGAGGTGGGTGGATCACCTGAGGTCGGGAGTTCAAGATCAGCCTGGCCAACATGTCGAAACCCTATCTCTACTAAAAATACAAAAATTAGAGGCCGGGCGCGGTGGCTCAAGCCTGTAATCCCAGCACTTTGGGAGGCCGAGACGGGCGGATCACGAGGTCAGGAGATCGAGACCATCCTGGCTAACACGGTGAAACCCCGTCTCTACTAAAAAATACAAAAAACTAGCCAGGCGAAGTGGCGGGTGCCTGTAGTCCCAGCTACTCGGGAGGCTGAGGCAGGAGAATGGCGTGAACCCGAGAGGAGGAGCTTGCAGTGAGCTGAGATCCGGCCACTGCACTCCAGCCTGGGTGACAGAGCAAGACTCCGTCTCAAAAAAAAAAAAAAAAATACAAAAATTAGCCAAGCGAGGTGGCGGATGCCTGTAATCCCAGCTACTCGGGAGGTTGAGGCAGGAGAACTGCTTGAACCTGGGAGAAGGAGGTTGCAGTGAGCCGAGATCGCACCACTGCACCCTGCACTCCAGTTTGGGCGAGAGAACAAGATGCCATCAAAAAAAATAAATAAATAAAAACAAAAACTACAAAGTTTATGGGGGGGGCAAAACAAACAACAAAATCTCACAGAATAGCCAATACAATACTGAGAAACAAACTTGGAGGGCTGAAAGTACCCAGCTTCAAGACATACTGTACAACTACAGTTATTAAGACAGTGTAGTATTGGCAAAAGAACAGGCAAATAGATCAATAGAACACGAAAGAGAGGTCAGAAATAAACCCATACAAATACGGTCAACTGATCTTTGGCAAAGGAGCAAAGGCAATTCAATGGAGAAAGGATAGTTGTTTTTTAACAAATGGTGCTAGGACACAGGTACATCAACATGTAAAAGTATAAATCCTGACATAGGCCTTTATCTTCCACAAAAATTGACTCAAAATGGATCATAGACTTACCTGTAAAATAAGAAACTATGAAACTCCCAGGAGATATCATACGTAAAATCTAGATGATCTCTGCTCTGGGGATGACTTTTTAGATACAACAGCAAAGCAAGATCAATGAAGGAAAACGTTGGTAAGAGGAGTTTCATTCTGTTGGGGTGATCAGACCCAGCACCAGGTTGTGGGGGTGACAAAGTCCGGCAGAGTCAAAGGATTGAGAAAAAGACAGCTTGAGAGAGAAAGGTGGGACACCAGGGGGCCATCACTAGTGTATGAAGGCTGCAAAGACCCCGAGCGCTGGGAGCCCACGCTATTTATTGGTAATCCAACAAAGAAAGAGGTGGTGAGAATTTGGAGGTCAAAAGGGCACGTTGCATTAAGTACATGATTTACAGCTGTGATGGTTTAGTATTTACATGGAACATGTTCTGCTACTTGAGATAATGGGAATAGGAGACTAGGAGCCTAGGAGGGCTAGAAACAAGGAGCCAGCAAGTCTAGACACATTCCAGATGACATTATGCAAGCCCTGCCTCAGTTTCCCCTCCCAACACTCAGCTTTTTCCCAACACAGTCAACCTAAAAAATTTTGCTCTGCGAAAGACACTGTTAAGAGAATGACAGATGAGCCTCAAACTGGGAGAAAGTATTTACAAAACGTATACCTGATACAGATGTAGTATCCAAAATATACAAATAACTGTAAAACTTAACAATAACAAAACAAAGGACCCAATGAAAAAATGAGCAAAACCTCTAGACACCTCAGCAAAGAAGATACATAGGTAATAAATGAGCATGTGAAAAGAAGTTCAACATTACGTAATCAGGGAAATGCAAATGAAAACAATACTATATATGGCCTATAAGAATTTCAGCCTATTAGACTGGCAGAAATCCAAAACCCTGACGACCACGTGCTGGAAAGAAGGTAGAGCAACAGGAACTCTCATTCATTGCTGGTGAAAATGCAAAATGGAAGATGGTTTGACAGTTTCTTACAACGCTAAACATACTCTTACCATATACTCTTGCAGTCATGCTCCTTGGTGTTTACCCAAATGAGTTGAAAACACAACAAACCTGCTTACACATGTTTATAGAAGCTTTATTAATAATTGCCAAAACGTGGAAGTAACCAAGATGTCTTTCAACAGGTGAATGAATGAATGGAATATTATTCAACGATAAAAAGAAATGAACTATCAAGCCGTGAAAAGACGTGGAGAAACTTAAACGCATATTGCTAAGTGAACAGTCTTATAGTGCTACATACTGTATGATTCCAACTATATGACATTCTGGAAGAAGCAAAACTATGGAGACAGTAAAACGATTAGTGATGGCCAGGGGTTGAAGGGAGGGTAAAATGAGTAGATGGAGCAGCGAGGAGTTTTAGGCTCTGTGCTGTAAGGGTGTACTGTAAGGGTGGGTGGACATGTGTCATTATACATTTGTCAAAACCCACGAATGTACAAGACTAAGAGTAAATTCTAATAAATTTCAGATTTTAGTTCATATTGGTTAATCAGTTGTAACAAATGTGCCACACTATTGCAAAACATTAATAATAAAGGAAAATGGGAGTTGGGTGGGAAGTGTATATGGAAATTCTATTTTCTGTTCAATTTCCTGTAAACCTA
Organism: Theropithecus gelada; assembly: GCF_003255815.1. Classification (NCBI taxonomy): domain Eukaryota; kingdom Metazoa; phylum Chordata; class Mammalia; order Primates; family Cercopithecidae; genus Theropithecus; species Theropithecus gelada. The sequence goes on along the minus strand of NC_037682.1, from coordinate 105,994,480 downwards.
AAACTATTATCAAAAATAGTCTATTATTTTTTAAAAGTGTCTGTGAAAGGCATTTCTAAGTAAGGCACTATATAAGGATATTTTGGCTACAAGAAATAGAAAACTCAGTTAAAATATATGTGTGGTTTTTTGTTTGTTTTTCAAGACAGGGACTGCCTCTGTCCCCCAGGCTGGAGTGTGCGGTGGTACAATCATAGCTTACAGCAACCTCAAACTCCGGAGCTCAAGGGATGGTCCCACCTCAGTCTCCCCAGTAGCTGGAACTACAGGCCCACATCACCATACCCAGCTATTTTTAAAGATTTTTGTAGAGATGGGCTCTTTCTGTGTTGCCAGGGCTGATTTTGAATTCCTGGCCTCAAGCGATCCTCCCACTTGGTCTTTCAAAATGCTGAGCACCACTGTGGCTGGCCTGTATGTTTTCTTGATTGTACACACCTAACACTAAAAGAAAAATTGTTTGAGAATGCACTCAACAATTTATATAAAAGTATGTACTTGACCAGGCGTGGCGGCTCACGCCTGCAATCCCAGCACTTTGGAAGACCAAGGCGGGCGGATCACGAGGTCAGGAGATCGAGACCATCCTGGAGAACACGGTGAAACCCCGTCTCTACTAAAAATACAAAAAAAAATAGCCGGGCGAGGTGGCCGGCGCCTGTAGTCCCAGTTACTCCGGAGGCTGAGGCAGGAGAATGGCGTAAACTCGGGAGGCGGAGCTTGCAGTGAGCCGAGATCCGGCCACTGCAATCCAGCCTGGGCGACAGAGCGAGACTCCGTCTCAAAAAAAAAAAAAAAAAAAAAAAAAAAGTATGTATTTATTTATATATAAAGTATACACATTACCTGTATCAATATGTTATGTACATTTTATAAACGTATATAAAAATACAATTTTAACAATATAAATAAACAAATACAAATAAACTTTAAAAATAGTTCCAGGTTTTATACTTATTACTGACATTTTTAGCAGGGGTACTCTGCTTTATTATTTTTGAAACTTGAAAAATATTTCAAAATTAAACAATCTGAGAGCCTAAATTTGTTTTTGTGCTAGGTTTTAGTGGCTGTCAGAATAAAAAAAATCCTTTGCAAATATTCATAGATCTAAATGAAAGAAGTTCATAACTGGCTGTCATTTCTAAAGAATCGTATTTACCCAAATGGTAATAAAAACACATAAAAACCTGCTTACAAATGTTTATGACAGCTTTATTAATAATTGCTGGAAGTAAATCTTGGAAGTAACCAAAATGTCTTTCAATAGGTGAATGAATAAATGGAATATTATTCAACGATAAAAAGAAATGAGCTAGAAAGAAATGAACCACCAAGCCACGAAAATACACAGAGAAACTTAAATGCATATTGCTAAGTGAAAAAAGTCAATCTTAAAACGCCACATACTGTGTGATTCTAACTATATGACATTCTGGAAGAGACAAAACTATGGAGACAGTAAAGAGATTAGTGATGACCAGGGGTTGAAGGGAGGGTAGAAAGAGTATGTCAGTCCCATCCCCAAATTGTGAAACTGGTCAGTATATTACCAACTCCCCGAATGAAAAACGTTGATCTCGAAAATTATTATTGGAAGGTTAGCTTTTATTTTTAATATATTTGCCCAAAACCCACTGCAATATTCTGTTAGAAAGATTTTTGAAAAGTCAGATAAATTTGTGGTCTTATGCATGATGACACAATGACATACTTTTAGCAATAAAATACATAGTAATGAAAACATTTCCAAACATCCTTTAAAAAATACTCCCCTAAATTTTGAAAATTATATTATTTAAGCAAATATAATCTTTGAGCCCACTTAATTGGGCATATGTAAATTATAATATGTCAAAATTACCATTATGCTTATGAAACTCCCACTCCTGTGTCTGGAGACACAGCTTTCTGACAAATGATAGACTAAGTGGAGCTACTGATTTCAATTTGTATTTTTAATATGCTTTTAAAAAATGAAGTGTTAACACATAGAAAGGAATTTATTTTCTATTGTTTTCTTTCTTCCATTTTGGAGACCAGTGACTTAAATTATAAAGGTTTTATTATATAAATGAATAATATAATTTTATTATATAAATTTGTATTATATAAATATATATAATATATAATATAATAATATGAATTTATTATAAAATAAGTTTAGAGTGATTCCAAGATGGTTAATTCAGTGGCTAAAGAACATCAAGGAGTCACGTTCTTTGCATTTTTGTGCTCTGTCAACATCTGTATGGTTTCAGTTTTTGTTCTTAGGTCTGTCCCCTCACAGTTGCAAGACAGCAACTGCAAGCATCCTATCCTCAATCCATAATGTTCAGAGGCAGGAAAAAAGTTGCTTTCTCTTTGTCTCTTTTTATGAGTGAAAAAGCCCTTCCCATAAGCCCCCAGGAGGATTCCTCCTCATCCCTCATTGGTCAGAATACATCAAATATTCATGCCTGCCAATCACTGGCAAGGAAGATGTAATCATAGACTAATCCTGATTCATCTTCTGGGTTCAGAAGGAGGTCTTGCTCCTTAAACCACTCAAAGAAAATAATGATTCTGCTTGCAAGGAATGATGCAAGGAATGTTGTTGGGAAGGGAACCAACAGCATCAGTCACAATCCTGATGCAGATATGATGTTATTACAAAGACAGTGCATGTGTTAACAGAATAGTGCTCAGGTAACATGTACTGCTTGTTTAATAAGGACATCTTGTTTACAGTGAAGAAAAATTCTGGGTCTTGCGTGAAATTATAGAATCATTATTCTCTTTTTATTCATGCTCATAAAATGCATATACAATGGGAGGTATACATTTATTTCAAGAATATGCATTTTCAGGGAAGAATTTCCAAATGCCTTCAGATCACATTTAAAAATCCAGTATTCCCTTAAAGTTCTGTGCCTCTTATGTGTCACTGAAAAACAAAAACAAAAACAAAACCTAGCCTGATATGAATTCTGCCACATTTGCCTATATGTCACTGATAATCTCTTGTTTATTGATTGCTGTTTGCTGCCAAAGCGAAATGATTCTTTAATTAGAAAATGCTATATTAATGCCAGATAATAGTGGTCATTGCCAAAATAAGCTATATTTCATTTTCACGGGTATGGTCCATATATAGATGATCTCGAACCCAGGATAGTCATTCTCAAAGAATGATACCTAACCTCATTCTGTGATGTGCTGGCAAAAACCCAGATTCAATTAAAGTGAACAGCGTGCATTCTGGAAAATACAGGAGACAAGACGTAAGCCCTCAAGGGTGAAGAAATCTTTCTTGCTTTTTCCATGCCATATCCCCATTGCCTAGAATAGTACCTGACACATAGAAAAAGTTCAATAAATACTTGCTACAAGAATGAATAAATTAATATAAATGGAATAAGACTGTTAATAACATAAGCATTATTAATTCCAATCAATTAATATTTCATTACTATTGGAATTATTCTACCATATAGGAAAGGCAAATGAATAGTAACAATATGTTAGTATTTATCCAATTCAATACATTCCAAAGATAGGGGTGTGCAGGGGAAAGGGAGAGAGAGAGAAAAAAAAACACTACATTTAGTGGGCACAAACATTCTCATCATTCTTTTTTCTACATAGTAGGGATGGCTTCAGTAGGCTTTCATGGGATAAATGAAATCCTTGAAGACTATCTAAGCTGTAAACTCTTGATTATTTGCCCACCAAGCAACCTTTTGACCACTGATCTGAATGTCCAAATTCTCAATGTACTACGTAGGTTCCCTGGAAAGAAGTCACTTCCAGCCACCAGAAAAGTATAGCCACCACTATAAGTTAATAAGACGGCATTCTGTGGTATATAGAAAACATCACATGAATGCCTACATCTCTAACCTTGCCGGGAAGGCCTGAGATGGCCGGCATGTAGGGTTAATTTAGATGGGTGCTGATATGTTCAGGGTTATGAACTTCATCCCTGAGAACTCTCATAATCCACTTGTATCTGAATCAGACTGGTGGTACTTTCCAAGATGGTAGCTGAGACAGCAACCCCGCTCTGGTGGCTCTAGTTACCTGGACCCATCCCTGAGTGAGCTGCTGAGTGACAAGTTAATTAAGTTCTCTGTGGGACCCTCAGACCAGGTGAAATTCAGAAGTTCTATGCAATCCATAGACAGGGGCTTGCCACATCTCAAACATGAAATAATGCATTTCTGCATCCCCCTCATACAAATATTGACAATTTATAGCTATATGAGGAGGCTAGGAAATTGTACTAAATTACCTTAAAATGTTTTGGGAGTTAAGATTATCCTGAAACCTCCACAGATGATCCAAGGAGCAGGGTCTGTCTGTGCAATGGCTCTGTCCTCACTTCTGCAAATTATTTACTGAGGTGGCTATTTTTCCAGAGTTGACTTGCCCTAGTGTGCCCTGTTTTTCAAGTGCAGGCTCTATAGAACACCTACATCTTTCAACGCTTCCATAGACCTATGGCTTTAGAACTGAGGTGTGTGGTAAATGTGCACTGCAATCTCCTATAAATCTGGGATGACACCAGAGGCTTTTTTTTTTTTTTTTTCTTTTTTTTCTTTTCTTTTTTTTTTTTGACGGAGTCTTGCTCTGTTGCCAGGCCAGAGTGCAGTGGCACAATCTCGGCTCCCTGCAACCTCCTCCTCCTGAGTTCAAGCGATTCTCCTGCCTCAGCCTCCCAAGTAGCTGGGATTAGAGGTGCATGCCACCATGCTCAGCTAATTTTTGTATTTTAGTAGAGATGGGGTTTCACCATATGGGCCAGGATGGTCTCGATCTCTTGACCTCGTGATCTGCCCACCTCGGCCTCCCAAAGTGCTGGGATTACAGGCATGAGCCACCATGCCCGGCCCACCAGAGGCTTCTTGTGTGGGTTGCATACAAAGGGAACATGGGCAAGTGGGATTCTACTTAAGGAGGTCTACAATGGGAAAGCCATTGGCTTTGAGAGGATTAGAATAGCAGAGTGTAGCGAAAAGGTGTTAAGAGGCCTGGAGCCTGGCTGCAAAAGGCATTGGGATGTCTACAGCTTAACTTCATCAGTTGCTAGAGACATGGAATATGAACGTGCTTGTCCCGCCTACAGATAGGTGTTTTTGTGTTCAAGGCAGTTTTCTGCTCAGTAAGGCAGTTTTGAGATACCCTTGGGCTCTCCCAGTCAATATTTGTGATGCATTGTGGGGCATTCTAAAGGTAGCTCCTGGTTCTCAGGATCACTCTTTTGGTAAAGTCCTCTCCATACGTAAGGTGATGGAGCTGGTGCAGGGCCTGATGGGAATATAATTGCTATTTCATTGCATCCATCTCATATTACAAAGGCCAGTTGAGTTCTGGTGAGTGGCATCTATTTAGACCAGGAGTAGCAGGAATGCTATTACTGACAAAGTGAGCCTCCAGAGATGGGAGTAGATGTGAAAGGGATCAAAGAAAGGAGAGTCACAGAAGATTGTCCCAAATAGCATTGGTGTGTTTGAAGCTCAGCAATATTGGTTGGGTTTTCAGGGGCCTGATCAACTGTGGGTAAACTGATAAAATCCACTTTGTGGCTATCTAGAGGTAGAACCATAACCTGGACTCCTTCCTGTGGCCCTAAAAACACCCTGACCTTTGCAAGTTCTCCTGTAGAGCTAAAGGCATTCCTACTTAGCAACATTGACATTTTCTATTTATTTTCCTGAAAATTTCTGAAATTTTCCTGATAAAGTTTAACATTTTAAGAGTGTTGTCTTTTGCTAATCTTAGATTTACTATTGAAAGGTATTTCAAGGTCGGACATAGTGGCTCATGCCTGTAATCCCAGCACTTTGGGAGGTTGAGGCGGGTGGATCACCTGAGGTCGAGAGTTCAAGAGCAGCCTGACCAACATGGAGAAACCCCATCTCTACTAAAGATATAAAATTAGCCAGGCGTGCTGGTGTACGCCTGTAATCCCAGCTACCTGGGAGGCTGAGGCAGGAGAATCGCTTGAACCTGGGAGGCCGAGGTTGAGATCACGCCATTGCACTCCAGCCTGGGCAACAAGAGTGAAACTCTGTCTCAAAAAAAAAAAAAAGGTGTTTCAAAACTGACCTTGGGAGAAGAAAAAAGATCAGCAATGAAGCCACAAGGGATAGACACAAGAGAGTAAGAAATAATCAGAAAGCATAGCTGAGAAATTCCCTGAAAGCAAAAATAAAAATACACATAATATCTTAAAGCTAATAACCTGGGAGGGTAACCGGAAGAATATCTTCTTGCAAATTTTAACAAGTATGAAGTAGTAGTGGGGTTTCCAGTGGAGGGTAGCTACAAGCAAGACTGTAAATTGCAGGCATGGGCATATATTATAATTGGCTACACTGATAAGGGGTGGGGATGGAGGGACATTGTTGTTACGCATTTTGATAAATGGAATAAATGATGCTCTGTGGGCCCTAAGGGGATTGCCTAGCAAAGGCAGATGATGTCTCCCACCAATTAATTAAAAGTCAGAAGTGAGTGTCATCGTGGCTTTTGCGTTTGTACCCAGGTATGCAAACTTTAGCATGCATCAGAATCACCTGGAGGGCTTGTAAAAACATTGATTACTGTCTGGGCTAGTGGCTCACACTTGTAATCCCAGCACTTTGGGGAGTCAAGGTGGAAGGATGACTTGAGAGCAGCCTGAGCAACATGGCAAAACCCTGTCTCTACAAAAAAGAAAAACAAAACAAAGCAAAAAACATCGATTACTCGGCCCCACTCTCAAGAGTTTCTGATTCAGTAGGGGTGGAACAGGGGCCTGAGAATTTATATTTCTAACAAGTTCCTAGATAACTGCTATCTGGGATCACTCATTGAGAACAACTGACTTAGAAAAAGAGCAAAAAGGCTCTTAGCACTCAGTTCTTAACTTACAGCCTCACATTCCACACAGGTGAGGGATTTTTAAACTTTCTGTGCATGTGTATCAGAGAGTTACAAATCACATTACAAAAACTTAAATAGAATACATTTTCTAACTGTAACTAATAAATCAGAAATTTCTTTTTACGACTTAGAGAATAGAAGAAATTCAAATTATAAAGTAATAATGGGTAGGATTATATAAAAATGTAAAGTGGTGAAAATGATCAAACTGGACCTAGGAAAATTCTCAGATAATCCTAATGGATACATAGACGTCTTACAGGAATTAGGACAATCTTTTGATTTAGCATGGAGAGATATTATATTGTTGTTAGGTCAAACATTAACTCCCAACGAAAAAGAGGCTGCCTCAGCTGCGGCCCGGGAGTTTGGGGATCTCTGGTACCTAAGCCAGGTAAATGATAAAATGACATCAGAAGAAAGGAAACAATTCCCCACAGGCCAACAGGCAGTTCCCAGTGTGGATCCCCATTGGAACCTCAATTCGGAGCAAGGAGACCGGAGTTGTGGGCATTTACTGACTTGTATACTAGAGGGATTAAGAAAGACCAGAAAAAAGCCAATGAATTGCTCAATGATGTCCACCATAATGCAGGGAAAGAAAGAAAACCCTACGACATTTTTAGAGAGGTTAAGGGAGGCATTAAGAAAGCATACCTTTTGTCACCTGACTCTATTGAAGTCCAGCTAATTTTAAAGGATAAGTTTATCACTCAGTTAGCTGCAGACATAAGAAAAAAACTTCAGAAGTCTGCCCTGGGCCCCCAGCAAAATTTGGAAACTACTGAATTTGGTAACTTCGGTGTTTTATATTAGGGATGAGGAGGAGTAGGCTGAACGCGACAGATGAGACAAGAAAAAGGCCGCTGTCTTAGTCATGACCTTCAGGCAGACAAACTTCGGTGGTTCTGAAAGAAGGAAGGGCTGGGCAGGCAACCCACCTAAGAGGGCTTGTTATCAGTGCGGCTTACAGGGACACTTCAAAAAGGACTGCCCAAACAAAAATAAGCCGCCCCTCATCCATGTCCCTTGTGCCAGGGGGATCACTGGAAGGCACATTGCCCCCGAGAGTGAAGGTCCTCTGGGCCAGAGGCCACTAACAAGATGGTTCAACAACAGGACTGAGGGTTCCCAGGGCAGGCGTCAGCCCATGCCATCACCCTCACAGAGCCCTGGGTCAGCTTAACCATTGAAGGCCAGGAAACTAACTTCCTCCTGGACACTGGTATGGCCTTCTCAGTTTTATCCTTCTGTCCCAGACAACTATCCTCCAGGTCTGTCACCATCAAAGGGGTCCTAGGACAGCCAGGCACTAGGTATTTCTCACACCCCCAAAGTTGTGACTGGGGAACCTTATTTTTCTCACATGCCTTTCTTATTATGCCTGAGAGCCCTACTCCTTTACTAGGGAAGGACATATTAGCTAAAGCAGGGGCCGTTATATACTTGAATATAGGAGAAGGAGTACCTGCTTGCTGCCCTCCACTCGAGGAAGGAGTTAATCCTGAAGTCTGGGCAGAGGAAGGACAATACAGACTAGCAAAAAATGCTTGTCCAGTTCAAGTTAAATTAAAGGATCCTACCTCCTTTCCTTACTAAAGGCAGTACCCCCTCAGGCCAGAAGCCCAACAAGGGTTACAAAAGATCATTAAAGACCTAAAAGCACAGGGATTAGTAAAGCCATGCAACGGTTCATGTAATACTCCTATTCCAGGCATACAAAACTCCAAAGGACAATGAAGGTTAGTGCAAGACCTCAGAATTATCAATGAGGCAGTTGTTCCTCTGTATCCAGTTGTACCTAATCCTTATACTCTACTCTCCCAGATACCAGAGGAAGCAGAACGGTTTACAGTCCTAGATCTTAAGGACACTTTCTTCTGCATCCCTCTGCATCCTGACTCTCAATTTTTGTTTGCCTTTATTTGACGGATCTTTAAGATCCATCAAACCCAGCGTCTCAGCTTACCTGGACTGTTCTGCCACTCATTATCAGGGCTGGGATGCTAGGAGGACTAGGAACCGGCATTGGAAGCATTACCACTTCCACCCAATCCTATTACAAATTATCACAAGAGTTAAATGATGATATGGAACGAGTCACAGATTCGCTGGTCACCTTACAAAGCCAGCTTAACTCTTTAGCAGCAGTAGCCCTTCAAAATCGGAGAGCCTTAGATTTATTAACAGCTGAAAGAGGTGGAACCTGTCTCTTTCTAGGAGAAGAGTGCTGTTATTTCGTTAATCAATCTGGAATCGTCACCGAGAAGGTTAAAGAGCTTCAAGACCGGATACAGCACTGGGCACAAGAACTCCAAGAAACAGGACTTTGGAGTATTGTCAACCAATGGATGCCTTGGCTTCTCCCCTTCTTGGGACCCTTGGTGGCTATTGTAATGTTGCTTATCTTCGGACCCTGCATTTTTAACCTCCTTGTAAAATTTGTCTTTTCCAGAATAGAATCCGTGAAACTGAAAATGGTTTGACAAATGGAGCCCCAAATGACCACCACTAGCACCTACTATGGAGGACCCCTAGACTGACTCCCCAACCCGTTCTCACACCATGACACTGAAGACTCCCCTCCTGAGGAAACCTCCACTGTAGAGCCCCTTCTAGGCCGCAGTTCAGCAGGAAGTAGCTAGAATGATCATCCCCCAACTTCCCAACAGCGCTTGGGCTTTCCTGTTGAGAGGGGGAACTGAGGGACCAAGTGGTTAAGTTGGCTGAACTCCCTGGGTCAATAGGGACTTCCCTAAGGGGACTTTCCCCTAAGCCAAAATAAGTCATGGCTGCAAGCTAAGGAATTAAAACTTCAACCAATCAAAGGGGACTTTCCCCTAAGCCAAAATGAGTCACAGCTGCAAGCTAAGGGATTGAAACTTCAACCAATTATATAGGGAGTTTAAGCTCTAGCTGCAGCCCGATGTTTTTAACCAATCAGGCCTGCCAACCCCCAAGCCGATAGAAAATAAGCTAATTCTATAGGACAGAAAGAGGAAAAGGGGAGGGGTCATGAGAGGATATAAGCATAAGACACCCAAGCCACAAACGGCAACCCTTCCTTCCGGGTCCCTTTCCACTGCGTGGAAGCTTTACTTTCGCTTTCACTTTAACAAACCTTGCCGCCACACCAAAAAAAAAAAGTAAAATGGTGAAATAATGAAAATTCACAAAACCAAGGCAGAAAGAGTTGTAAGAAAATAAGAAAAAATACTAAAATATGGCTGCATATTGAAAGTTTAATATCTAAAGTATATTGAGTTTATTCAAACCAGGCTGCCAGTGTACCGAGACACACACAGACAGTTCATATACCAGGAAAGCCAACATAAAACCAACATGTGAAACACTAAACCTCGAAAGTTAATTAAAGAAATTCAAATGGAAACAATTCTAAGGGGCCATTTAACACATACCAGATAAACAAGTATAAGAATAAATGATAAAATCCAGTACTAGTGAGACGATTGGGAAATGGTTGCTGGTAAACGTGTAAATTCGTTGTTTCTGGAGTGAAAAGCCATAAGAATAATCATACCAGAAAATGTAGCCTATATAAGTAATTCATAAAAAGAACAAAACTATAATTATAAAAATATTTATAGCTGAATTATTTATATCTAAAAATGAAATTACCAAAATACTCAATATTAGAGAAATAATAAGACAAATAATGCGATATAAACCTAATATTCATTCATTAGAAATGAAAACATGAAGATTCTGCAAGCAAAGGGAAATGTGTGCTGCATGGAAGTGTTAGGGGGAAAAGTACTGGATTTGGAGCCAAAAGGTCTAAGATTAAGTAACCTTTGGCTAAGGATTCAACCTCTCTGAACTTTGTTCATCTTCTAACAAAGGAGTTTTCCGCTAAAACACAGCAGTTTTCAAATGTTTTGAACACTACCTAAAAATATTTAACTTTTTCTTCTTTTGTGGTAAGAGTATTTAACGTAAAATCTATCCTCTTACCAAATTTTTAGTATTGTGAGCATTGGCAATCATATGTCCTATGTTGGGTAGGAATGTCCAGAACTTATTTATCGTGCATGACTGAAACTTTGTACCCTTTGACCAACCTGTTTTCTCCACTCCCCAGTTCCTGTCAACCACCATTCTTTCTGCTGCTATGAGTTTGACTATTTTAGATTCTACATATAAGTGAGACCAGTCATACCTCAATAAAGTGGTTGTAAAAAAGGAAATTTGGCCGGGCGCGGTGGCTCAAGCCTGTAATCCCAGCACTTTGGGAGGCCGAGACGGGCGGATCACAAGGTCAGGAGATCGAGACCATCCTGGCTAACACGGCGAAACCCCGTCTCTACTAAAAACACAAAAAATTAGCCGGGCGAGGTGGCGGGCGCCTGTAGTCCCAGCTACTCGGGAGGCTGAGGCCGGAGAATGGCGTGAACCCGGGAGGCGGAGCTTGCAGTGAGCTGAGATCCGGCCACTGCACTCCAGCCTGGGCGACAGAGCGAGACTCCGTCTCAAAAAAAAAATAAAAAAATAAAAAGGAAATTTTACATTGACTCCATACACACACACACACACACACACACAAAATCACCCGTAATAATGGTAGGCCTGGTGCAGTGACTCAGGCCTGTAATCCCAGCACATTGGGAGGCTGAGGTGGATGGATCACCTGAGTCCAGGAGTTCAAGACCAGCTTGGGCAACATGGTGAAACCCCATTACTACAAAAAAAATTACAAAAATTGGCCAGGCGTGGTGGTGCACAGCTATAGTCCCAACTACTCAAGAAGCTGAGGTGAGAGGATCGCTTGAGTCCAGGAGGTTGAGGCTGCAGTGAGCCATGATCATGCCATGGCACTCCAGCCTGAGTGACAGAAGAAGACTCTGTCAACAATAGTAGTAGTAATGAATGGTCTGTTCTATTCTGCTCTACTCTCCATTTCATTCCTTTCCACTCCATATAAAACTGCTGGTCACTAAATTGATTTCAGACCCTCTAATATATCACAACCAGCAGTTCATACAACACTGGTCTAATTTATAGGCGTGCTCAAAGGTTTATTGCCAGCCTGTCTCCTCTCTCCAACACTTCATGGTTTCCCCAACCCCCACAACCTGCTGACACTCACATAATACACCCAGAAAGCTCTACTTTTAAAGCCATGGCTGAAATGAAGCCATAGATGGCAGAAATTGTAATTGGCATGCAAGTTTATGCAGTTCTACATATAGGGCATATGTGTTGAGAAGAATAAAGTGATATTTAATACAACTGGACTGGGTTAACTTGCTTCTTAGATGGTGTCAACAGCTCTCTTGAATCTCTCTTAGGCTATTTCTTTCTTCCCTCTTCTCTCCTATAGCTCAAAAACCCAGAAACCATATGAGTTACTTATAGTAACATGAGCAAGCTACTTATAGTTCATATGAATAGGTGCCTTGATTTCTACTGGTTTGGTTATGGTAAGACAGGCCTGAAGGTAACTTCTTCTGCTTAGACAAGGAACTGGCTGTTTATCTTGCCTCTAGTTTTGGCAAAGTTGTGGTAGTCTAGCTCAGCTCAGAAGGCCTGGTTTCTAGTGCTGAACATTTGCCTCTGTGTCTTCTGTGACTTAAACTCCTTAAAACGGCAGTCTTGAACTTTTTTTAAATGTACTGATTTTAACTTTTATTTTAGGTTCAGGGGTACATGTGTATTTTTATTTTTTTGAGACAAGTTCTCCCTCTGTTGCCCAGGGTGGAGTGCAGTGACACTGTAATACCTCACTGTAACCTCAAACTCCTGGGTTCAAGAAATCCTCTCACCTTGCCCTTCCAAAGCACTGGGATTGCAGCCATGAGTCATTGCACCTGGCCTCAAGTCATAATATGCTTAAGAGTCACCTAGGTATCTTTTTAAAAACTACAAATGTGTAAGCCCCATTATTGAAGAGCCTGATTCAGTGATGCGGTAGGTTCATGAAATTACATTTTAAATAAACACCCCACGTGCTTTCTCCAAATTGGGGAAACCCTCCTTTGGGGACTATAGCCAAGGTAGAGGGCTGACTGGGATTTGGAGATTGCTGGTCCTGGCCACTGCTGCTTTCCACTGAGGATTTCCAACAAATCTTAGTTTTGTCACCTATAAAATATAGAAGGCATATGAGAGCTGTAGGCCTCCTTCAGCTTTACCCTTGTATGACGTGTCTAGAAATAATATTACATGAAAGAACAAAGAAGGCTTTTGTATATTGTTTCCAACTTTGTAAAAAAAATAACTATGTCTGGATACTAGAAGAGGTCAAAAAGATATTGATGTAGTGGCATTATGGTGCAATTGTGGATGTACTTTAAAAAATAAAGAAAATATTAAATAATTTTTTTAAATGGTGAACAATGACAGGGACATCAAGGAGTATTAGAACTAAAACAGAACTTTGAATGTAAATGAGATGATTATGACATCATTGGTGACAATAGAGAGAGCAACTTAGTACCACCTTGGGCATGAAAATCATTCTGGAGCTAAGGAAGAAGAGGGTGGATAGTAAAGGGAAGTAGAAAGAAGACGAGCGAGTGTAGCTAAAGGGAAAAGAAAGACAGAGCTAAGACTAAGTATCTTTGAAGCCAGACGAGCCCTTGGTAGACACACTGAAGTCCCAGGAAACATTGAAATTCAAAGCACATTGGAAGGAAGTGGACTTAACAAAAAGGTGTGTTTTCTTATTAAGGAGGAAGAAGAGAGGATCTGCTACTAATTGTTCCTCCAAGTAGGACACATTGGAATTGTGTCCCAAAGAGTTAGAGAAACCAACAACTAGCAAAAATTCTCGTTTGCAGAACAGCCGGTAAGAAAAGAAACAACTTGCTGAGACTCTGATGATGAGATCAAGAAAAAGCTAGCTAGAATCGGTGGAAACTAAGATGGCTGACTGGAGTTTGCACAGAACAAGCTTGCTGGCGTCCCAGCCCAAATTTCCACGTTTCATACTAACTCCCCCAGAATTCACACATGTGACCCATGAGATAGCGGGAAGAGACAACTGGACATGCGCAGGGCCTTCCCAGACCTCCTCTTTCCTTTCACCAATTACCTATATAGTCTCAGAATCTATCCCCTGAACCTTTTCTAATAAAAATACTGCTTTGAAGCCAGTGCAGGGAAACAGATTTGAACTTGACTCCTTTCTCCTTAAGAGTCCACTTTCAATATAAAGCTTTTCTTTTCTCCAAAACCCGGTGTCATAGTATTGGCTTCTAGTGCATTGGGCACCCTTTCACTCAATAACAACATCAGTCAACTTCTGAGCGGTGCCCATTTATTGTCTTATGTGAGGACACACTTTTATTCAAGCCACATCTGGGAGGAGAAAGTCTCCCAGCTAATAATCAAAGATCCAGTACCTGGAGTGGGAATGTTCCTTACAGAACTGACATCTGCACCAGCCATTTCCCAGGAGAGGGCATCACTCCTTATACCATCCACCTGGAGGTATACCATCTGCCTGCTGCCTGACATCTGTGTTCAGTTTCACTTCTAAAATACTTTCAACTATATAACTTCATTTCACCTCCACAACCCAGCAGGGTATAGGGGAGTGAGATAGGCTTTGGCACGTATTTCCACCTTCTCCCCACCCCACTCCTAAGTCCTGCCCCAGGTTCCTGCCAAAGGAGCCCATACACAAAGATCTGTAGCCAGCTGAGAAGGATTTCTCACTTTATTAAAGATGGCAGGACAAGAACCCAAGACTTTTTAAAATTATTCTTGCTATGACTTTTTTTTTAAATTATACTTTAAGTTCCAGGGTACATGTGCACAACATGCAGGTTTGTTATATATGTATACATGTGCCATGTTGGTGTGCTGCACCCATTAACTCATCATTTACATTAGGTATTTCTCCTCATGCTCTCCCTCCCCCCTCCCCCACCCCACGACAGGCCCCGATGTGTGATGTTCCCCACCCTGTCTCCAAGTGTTCTCATTGTTCAATTCCCACCTATGAGTGAGAACATGTGGTGTTTGGTTTTCTGTTCTTGCGATAGTTTGCTCAGAATGATGGTTTCCAGCTGCATCCATGTCCCTACAAAGTACATGGACTCATCCTTTTTTATGACTTCATAGTATTCCATGGTGTATATGTGCCACATTTTCTTAATCCAGTCTATGATTGATGGATATTTGGGTTGAAGAACCCAAGATTCTAATGCAAAGGCCCGTTAAAAGCTGAACTGGGGGTGGTGAGCCCATGTCAACGTGGAGGCTCCTCTCTCCAATCTAAATTTGGAAGGGGCACTCTTGGGGCCAGAGAGCTGAGCAGATCCTGAAAGGATCTTTGGCTGAGTTTACCAATTTCAAGGATGTATGAGTCTGCTTCCCTACAGCAATAGGCAAGGAACACAATGCAGGGGGCTGTGCCAAGCATTAGTGCTGACCTTCAACACTTCCTGTGATGTAACCCTGCTACCAAGGGTGACTCTATCAGTGATAAGTGGCTGACCAATACAATCTGTAAATCTTCCTTCCTGTGGGAGGAACTAGTAAAGGAGAAGAAAGGGAAACCAGAAGTCTCAGCGTAGAAGTTACCAATTGTGCAGGTCAAGACTGAAAGATGAGACAAAGAACAGAAACATTTCCTCTTTCTTCAACACAAAATAGGCAAGGAGTTTATTATTATCACATGATCCCCACTTTACAGATGAAGAAAAGAAAGAATAGAAACATTAAATGATGTAGTGATCATCACAAAGCTGGTGAGTATTCACGTTGGTCTGCAGGTGCCTCTTTCTTAGTTAGTGGTGCTGGTGGTGAGAAGATGGACAGCGTCTTAAACCTCCAGTTCCTGTGCCACCATGTGCTCAACTGCTGCCTGCAGCTGCCACTCTGTGGGGTTACTAAAATAGCCATAGACAAGGAGTTCTAGCAGAGCACTCCACCTGTTTCTAGATAGGCTCTTGCTCTGAAGCTTGGTCTCCTATCCAGGTGAACTGTGAGGGGTAGGGCTGGGGGCACATGTGAGCTAGACTAGGGGTTAGACTGGAGATGAGCCTACTCCCTGCGTCCTTTCCTGGAGTCTCATCCTGTGCTAAATGAGCCGCCAAGCCATTTCCGCTCCAAGACCCGATAAAGGAAAGGAAAGAGCCTTCTCCCCTGAGGAAATGTGCGGCTCTGGAGCGAATGCCATCTAGTTCCTGACTCAGCAGCGTGATTTCCATCTGGGCGTTCACTCCTCCCTCCCATAACCCCTGTGCTGACTTCACACCCAGTTCCAAGAATGGGGCTTGACTGACTTAAGGCTATCAACACGACCACCCCACTCCACGAGTGGCCAGGGATGGACATAGACCCTAATTAGTGTTACTCAAAGACAAAGGCACATTCCCTTGGGATCCTGGAGAAAACAACTTCACTCTTCCGTAGAAGCTGCTTGAGGGACATTCTCCTCTCTTTGGATGTGAGCAAGGACATCGCAGCACTGAAAGCTACTTGCAGCCATCTCGTGGCCACGTAGAGAAATACATGTTGTGGAACGCAGAGGAGAAATGAAAAGCCTCCGGGGTCTTTGCCGCCCTTGAGTTGCTGAATCAAGTCTTGACTGAAGCCTGATATCTTTAGGCTTTTCAGGTTTGTGAATCAATAAATTTTCTTTAACGTTCAAGCCAGTTTGAGTGACATTTTTGGTAGTTGCAGATTTCCAATTAACATGCACTGTAACACGTAAGCATATTAGTTTAGAGAGCCCACAGTTTCCCTTAACCGTGCTCGAGTTTTCTGATGACGGCCAGAGTAGAAAGTCAAATTTTCCTGTGTCAGCCACATGGAAGGGAAGAAAAAACCAACTTTAAAAAAACTAAAAAGTCTTTGATGTCATTCCCCCAACACACACCTCTCCAAAGAAAAAAGTAAAGGGCCAAATATATAATATCATGTTCAAAGTAAATCACTGTTATTATTATTATTACTTTGTAAGTAGATTTTATTTTTTAGACAGTTTTAGGTTCACAGAAAAATTGAGTGGAAGTTTCCGAGACTTCCCATACACCCGCTGCCCTCCCCATGCACGGCATCCCCCGTTGTCAGCATCCCCTACCAAAGCGGTGCATTTGTTATCATTGCTGGACCTACATTGACACTCAGTATCAGTCATTATCACTCAGTGTCCAAAGCTTACCTTAGGGTTCACGGTTGGTATTGTACATTTTATGGGTTTAAACACATGTATAATGACATGTATCCACCATTAGAGAATCATACAGAGTATTTTTACTGCCCTAAAAAAAGTCTATGCTCCGCCTGTTTATTCCTTCTTCCTCCCAACCCCCAGCAAGCACAGTTCTTTTTACTGCCTTACTGTCTTCCAAAGTGTCTATAGCATTTTGCATTCCCACCAGCCATAAAAGAGAGTTCCGGTTGCTTCACAGCCTCCCCAGCATTTGGTGTTTTCAGTGTTCTGAATTTTGGCTGCTCTGATAGGTGTGTAGTGGTATCTCATTGTTGTTTTAATTTGCATCTCTCTGATGACATATGATGTGGGACATCTTTTTATGTGTTTATTTGCCATTACATGTCTTCTTTGGAGGAGGTATTTGTTAAGTTCTTTGGCCCATTTCTTAATTAAGTTCTTTGTTTTCTTATTGTTGAGTTTTAAGAGTTCTTTGTGTATTTTGGGTACCAGTCCTTTATCAGGTGTGTTTTTAGCAAATATCTTCTCTCTCTCAGTCTGCAGCTTGTCTTTTCATTCTCTTGACAGTGTCTTTGGCAGACCAGAAATCTTTCATTTTAATGAAGTCCAGCATATCAATTCTTTTTTTCGTAGATTGTGATTTCAGTATTATATCTGAAAAGTCATTGCCAATCCCAAGGGCATGTAGATTTTCCCCTATGTTATCTTCTAGTTTTATAGTTTTATATTTTGGTCTGTGAGGTATTTTGAATTAATTTTTGTAATGGGTGGAAAATCTGTGTTGAGATTCACTTCTCTGCATGTGGATGTTCAGTTGTTCCAGCACCACTTATTGTAAAGCCTATCTTTTCTTCATTGTATTTGTATTGCCTTTGCCCCCTTTTCAAAGATTAGTTTATTGTGTTTATGTGAGTCTATTTCTGGGCTTTCTGTTCTATCTCATTGATTCCCTGTCAATTTTTTTTTTTAACCAATATTTCACTATCTTTATCACTGTGGCTTTAGGGTAATTATAGTAATGTAATAAGTCTTGATGTCAGTCCTCCAATTTTGTTCTTTGTTCTCCTTCAATATTGTGGTGGCTATTGACTTTCTTTTGACTCTTCATATAAACGCTGAAATCAGATTATTGATATCCACAAAATATCTTGCTAGGATTTTGATTTTGATTGCATTGAATCTATACATGAAGTTGTGAAGAACTAATGTCTTGACTAATATTGAGTCTTCCTATCTATGAATATGGAATATTTCTGCATTTATTTAGTTTTTCTTTGGTTTCTTTCATCAGAGTTTTATGGCCTTCCTTATATAGACCATGTATGTGTTTTGTTAGATTTATACCCAAGTATTTTATTTTGAGGGCCTATTAATATAAATGACAATTTCTTTTTAATATCAAATTCCACTTGTTCATTGTTGTTATGCAGAAAAATAATTGACTTTTGTATATTAACCTTGCATTCTGAAACCTTGTTATAATTGTTTATTAATTCCAGGAGGTTTTTGGTGATTTTTCAGATTTTCTTTTTTTTTTTTTTCTTTTTTTTTTTGAGATGGAGTCTCGCTCTGTCACCCAGGCTGGAGTGCAGTGGTATGATCTTGGCTCACTGCAACCTCTGCCTCCCAGGTTCAAGCGATTCTCCTGCCTCAGCCTTCTGAGTAGCTGGGATTACAGGTGCACGTCGCCACATCTGGTTAATTTTTTTTATTTTTAGTAGAGACGGGGTTTCACCATGTTGGTAAGGCTGGTCTTGAACTTCTGACCTTGTGATCCGTCCGCCTCAGCCTCCCAAAGTGCTGGGATTACAGGCGTGAGCCACCGCAGCTGGCCTGATTCTTTCGGATTTTCTATTAGACAATCATGTCATTTGTGAACAAGACAGTTTTATTTCTTCCTTCTCAGTCAGTATACATTTTATTTACTTATCTCATTGCATTAGCTAGGATTTCTAGCATAATGTTGAAAAGCTGCAGTGAGAGAGTATATGTTTGCCTTGTTCCTGATCTTAATGAGAAAGCTTCTAATTTCTCACCATTAAATATGACGTTATCTGTACATTTTTTGTAGATAATCTTTATCAAGTTGAGGAAGTTCCCCTCTATTTCTCATTTACTGAGAGGCTTTTTGTTTTTTTTAAATCATGAGCTACCGTTAGATTTTGTCAAAGGTTTTTTCTACATCTATTGATGTAATCGTCTGTCTTTTGTTCCTTAGCCTGTTGATATGATGGATAGCCTTAATTAGTTGTCAAATGTTGAAACAGCCTTTCATTCCTGGGATAAATCCCCCTTGGTGTGGCACACAATTCTTTTTATGCTTTGATGGATTCAATTTGTTAATATTTTGTTGAGAATTTTTGCATCTATGTTCATGACAGATACTGAATTGTGGGTTTTTTTGTTTTTTGTTTTTTGTTTTTGTTTTTGTTTTTTTGAGAGAGAGTCTCGCTCTGTCGCCCAGGCTGGAGTACAGTGACGTGATCTTGGCTCACTGCAATCTCTGCCTCCCGGGTTCAAGTGATTCTTCTGTCTCAGACTCCCAAGTAGTAGCTGGCATTACAGGCATGCACCACCACACCCGGCTAATTTTTGTATTTTTAATAGAGACAGAGTTTCGTCATATTGGCCAGGCTGGTCTTGAACTCCTAACCTCAGGTGATTCTGCCGCTTCCGCCTCCCAAAGTGCTGGGATTACAGGCGTGAGCCTCCATGCCCAGCCAAGAGATATTGAACTGTAGATTTATTTTCTTGCAATGTGTTTGTCTGGTTTTGGTATTAAGGTGATGCTGACTTCATAGAATTAGGAAGTATTCCTTGTGCTTCTATCTTCCGAAAGAGGTTGGAGAAAATTGGTATACTTTTTTCCTTAAATGTTTGGTAGAATTCACCAGCGAACCCATTTTGGCCTGGTGCTTTCGGCTTTAGGAGGTTATTAATCACTGATTTATTTTCAGTTGAATAGATATACACTTATTCAGTGTGTATTACTTCTTGTGTGAGTTTTGGCAGATAGCATCTTTCAAGAAATTGGTCTGTTTTAGCTAGGTTATCAAATTTGCAAATAAAGCTGTTCATAGTATTTCTTTATTATCCTTTTAATGCTCATAACTTTTGTAATGATGTCCCTCTTTCATCTCTGATATTACTAATTTATGTCCTTTCTCTCTCTCTTTTTTCTAAGTTAGCCTAGCTATGGGCTTATCAATTTTATTGATCTTTTCAAAGAACCAGCTTTTGGTTTTATTGATTTTTCTCTATTAATTTTCTGTTTCAATTTCATTGATTTCTGCTCTAATTTTTACTGTTTCTTTTCTTCTGCTCACTACGGATTTAGTTTGCCCTTGTTTTTCTAGTTTCTAAAGGTGAAAGCTTAGGTGATTGCTTTTAAATCTTTCCTATTTTCTAATATATGCACTCCATGCTATCAGTCTCCCCCTTAGCACTACTTCTATTGCACTCCACAGGTTTTGATAACTTGTGTTTTTATTTTCATTTAGTTCAAAGTACTTTTTAATTTCTCCTGAAATTTCTTCTTTGACCCTTGTATTATTTAGACATATGTTGTATTTGTATCTCCAAGTATTGGGGGATTTTTCAGTTATCCTTCTATTATAAATTTCTAGTTTAATTCCATTGTGGTCTGAGAGTAGACACTAGGATTTCTACATTTTTTTACATTTGTTAAGGTATATTATGTGGTCTAGAATGTGGTCTATGTTGATGAATATTCCATGTGAGCTTGAGAAGAATGTACAGTGTATTCTGCTATTGCTGGATGAAGTAGTCTATAGCTGTCCATTATTTACAGTTCATAGATGATGTTTTTGAATTTGATTATGTTCTTAATGATTTCCTGCCTGCTGAATCTGTCCATTTCTGATAGAGGGATGTTGAACTCGCCCACTATACTAGTGGACTCATCTATTTCTCCTCACAGTTCTATCAGTTTTTATTTCATGTATTTTGATGCTCTGTTATTAGGTGCACACACATTAAGGATGGCTATGTCTTCTTGGAGAACTGACCTCTTTATCATTATGCAATGCTCCTCTTTATCCCTAATACCTTTACTTGCTGTGAAGCGTTCTGTGTCTGAAATTATTATAGCTTCTTCCACTTTCTTTTGATTAGTTTTAGCATAGTATATCCTTCTCCATCCATTTACTTTCAATTGATGAGTCTTTACATTTAAGGTGGATTTCTTATAGACAACCTGTAATTGAGTCTTGTTTCTTGATCCATTCTAATATTCTCTGTCTTTTAATTGTTGTTTAAGACCACTCACATTCAAAGTGATTATTGATATAATTGGGTTAATATCTATCATATTTGTTACTGTTTTTGTTACCCTTGTTCTTTGTTTCTATTTTTGTCTTCCACTCTTTTTCTGCCTTTATTTTAATTTAGCAACTTTATATGATTCAATTTTCTCTCCTTTCTTGTCATATCAGTTATACTTTTTACTTTTTTTTTAGTGGTTGCCCTAGAGTATGCAATATACATTTACAATTAATCCAAGTCCATTTTCACCGAACATTATACTGCTTCTTGGTTAGTGCTTATTATAACAAAATAATCCTAATTCCCCCTCCCTCGTATCATTGCTGTCATTCATTTCACTTATACACATAAGCATGTGTAATAAAATACATTGTTGCTATTATTATTTTGAATAAACTGTTGTTAGATAAATTAAGAATATGAAAAATACTTTTAAATTTTACTTTCATTTATTTCTTCTTATTTTTCTTTATTTATGTAGAGCTGAGTTTCAGACCTATAATTTTTAATCTATCTAAATAATTTTTTTCAACATTTCTTGCAAAGCAAGTCACTGGTAGCAAATTTTTCAATTCTTGTTTGTCTGAGAATGTCTTTATTTCTCCTTCACTTTTGAAAAATAAATTTGCCGTATATGGAATTGTAGGCTGGTGGGTCTTTTTCCTCTCAACACTTTAAATATTTCACTTTATTGTCTTCTCACTTGTATGGTTTCTGGGAAGTCAGATGTAATTTTTATCTTTGCTCCCTTGTAGGCAAGGTATTTTTTTCTCTTTCACTTCTTTCAATGTTTTCTTTATCTTTGATTTTCTATAATTTGAATATGATATAGCTAGGTGTAGTTTTCTGACATTTATCCTGCTTGATGTTCTCTAAGCCTTCTGGATCTGTGGTTTGGTATCTGACATTCACTTTGGGAAATTCTCAGTCATTATTGCTTTGGATATTTCTTATGGTATTTCCATGACCTGTATATTACACCTTTTATAGTTGTTCCAGAGTTCCTGGATATTATGTTTTGTTTTGTTTCGTTTTTCAGTCTTTTTTTTCCCTTTGTTTTCAGTTTTCGCAGTTTCTACTGAAGTATCCTCAAGGTCAGAGATTCTTTCCTCAACCATGTCCAGTCTATTAGTGAGCCCATCTAAGGCATTCTTCATTTCTGTTACAGTGTTTTTTATCTTTAGCCTTTCCTTTTGGTTCTTTCTTAGAATTGCCATCTTGCTGCTTACGTTGTCCATCTGTTCTTGCATTCTGTCTGCTTCATCCAGCCCTATTACAGCCCTTAGCATCTTAATCATACTTATTTTAACATCCATTCTGATTAATTCCAAGATTCCTGCCATATCTGAGTCTGGTTCTGATGCTCACTGTGTCTCTTCAAACCATGTCTTTTCTGCCTTTTAGTATGCCTTGTATTTTTTTCCTTGATAGCCAGACATGATGTTCTGGGTAAAAGAAACTGCTCTAAATAGGCCTTTAGTAATGTGCTGGTGAGGTATGAATGGAGGGAATGCATTCTATAGTGTTATGATTTGGTCTCAGTCTTTTAGTGAGCCTGTACTTCTGGACGACAAACGTTGAAAGTGTTTCTCAGTCTCCCACACCTGCCCCTTTAAGTGGAAGAAGATGGTGAGGGTCGGTTGGAGTTGGGTGTTTTATTTTCCCTGGTCAGTTAGGCTCTGATAAAACCCCAGCAAATTAGGCTCTGGTTGGTTAGTTTCTGCTTCAGACAGACTGTGTTAAGAAGAACAAAATGCTTTAGCATATTTCAAAATGGTTGTTTTCCCTTCCAACATGAGGGGATTTTATCCAATATTCAATGCAAGAATCAAGTAGAGCTCCTGGGGGTAAAACTCACAAGGTGTAGCACCCCCACCCCCATGGTTGGGTCCCCCTGGAGCGGTTAACTCTCAGAGTTGTCCATCCTGAGCTGCCAGCAATTTGTCAGCTGTGGTTCAGGTTTTCCCACTCAAGCGCTGGTTCCTGCCGAGATTTCTGCTTGTGGGTCTCTGCACCATCAGTTATGATTCTCTGTATTTGCTCATTTTTCCCTTTGATTCTGGGGAGAAGTTTGCCCTCTGACCTCACGTTTCTTATGGCTCTAAGATGAGTTGATTTTTTAGTTTGTTCAGTTTTTTTACTTATTGTTCAGATGGAGTGGTGATTTCTGAACTTCTTACATGCTGGACCAGTTATGATTACTTCTTTAACACCTGTCACAGAATGTTCCATTACCTGCTGTGATGGTTCCATATGTGTCTTTGCAAATTTCATTTTAACCTAGTTTTGCTGCTCAGGGGAAGGGACAAACTTTCAACTACCCTCATAAATTAGAAACATGACCACTCGGTCCTACCGGTACTGTAGCTTCTTCAGGGACAGGAACCGTTTGCAAAGACACAGAGCTCTACGCATCATCGCATCTGAAAAACTGCTCATTTTCTGAATCTTGAAAATGAAGCCAATGCGAAAACTCCTATACAGGAAATCTTCAAATTCTAAAACTAGTGGGGATGACTCTTCAATTTCCTTTTAAACAGAAGTAGCCATCACAAGCTTGAGGAAGAGGCAGTAGGAATAGATAAACATACCAGTGACCCATTGCAAAGAGGGTCTGGGGTCTCTCCTCTTGTAATCAGTGATTTTTCTTACCCTAATGAAACCCAGATGCTTCCAATAAAAAGAATGGCTGGCATTCAAGCCATTTGCAAATTCTGCCTAGAGGTAGAAAGAAAAAAAAAAAAAGCTGTGCCCCACATCATTAATTTTAAATATCCTATTTTGTTTTATTTTCAGAATGAAATGGTATGGAACAGTGTAATGAGCAATAGAAATATGGAACCAAGAAGCAATTATATCTTCAAAGGAGCAAAATGAGAGCAAATAAAAGGCCTTGCACAAGTTAGCATACAAACAGACAGATCAGAACATCATTTACAGGGTCCAAATACATGCCTGTTGGTTATGTCTGTAAATTATCTTTCACAAACATCATGTTATATCTCTGGAGACTCATTTCTGGATTGTAATAAAAATCGAATTTCTCAAGAGGCCCTAAAACATCTCAAATTCAGTTTGGACACTATTGAGTACCTCTGGTCTGTAGTTATTGTGCCAGGCACTAGGGAAGCAAGATAAATTGGGCATAGTGTCTACCTTCTAAGTGCTTACAGTCTAGTTAAGAAGACAGAGCTATACGCAGATAACTATAATGTAATATGTGCTGGGTAACAGAAATGGCACATTTAATTCTAATAAATTCACATTTATTTGAAAAGATAGGAGAAAGTTTTACAAGGAGGTAGACAGGAACCGAAGCCATGCAGTGCAAGAAAAACTGGGACCAGCTAGACTGTATGGAGGCTGTCTTCAATCATTCTCTGAGAAAAGTGCCCAAGAGCTCCTTTGGGGTAGATGGGAATCAGAATTCAGCTCCCTGCCTGAAACTTGGGACTGAGTCAAAGGTCTCCACAAGTGAATTGGGGCTAACACAGCTCTAAGTTGTCAGAATCTTTCTACTTGGAGGAACAAAGAGGAATGATTCTTTTTTTGGTTTTGTTTTGTTTTTTGTTTTTGAGATGGAGTCTCACTCACTCTGTTGCCCAGGCTGGAGTGCAATGGCATGATCTGGCTCACTGTAACCTCTGCCTCCCAGATCCAAACAATTCTCCTGCCTCAGTCTCCTGTAGCTAGGAATACAGGTGCCTGCCACCACACCCAGCTAATTTTTTTTTTTTTTTTTTTTTTTTTTTTTGTAGTTTTAGTACAGATGGGGTTTCGCCATGTTGGCCAGGCTGGTCTTGAACTCCTGACCTCAGGTGACCCACCCTCCTCAGCCTCCCAAAGTGCTGGAATTACAGATGTGAGCCCACCATAGCTGGCCAGAAAGCAATGATTCTCATATAAAAACAGGAATTGGACCTATGCTGTCCATAAGTATTTTATCCAAAAATGGTGCTATATAATAGAGCAAAATGCCTAAATCCTTATTTGAAGATCTGGTTCAAAACTGTGCATCTCAGACAACCAGACTGAGGTAACAATGAAACCATGCAACAGGAAGGGGAAAGCATGAAAAAAATTCCTCTTCATGATCAGTTTTCATACAAAAATTACAAAGCACATAATGACATACATAATAATAGGAGCTGATTGGCAAATCCAATAAATAGAATAAATCACACCTAAGGAAATAGAAATAATGGAGAACTTATCCATTTGTGTCAAAAAGGTGTTTAACACAAGTTTGTTTACAATCCACAAAGAGATCAAGAAATAGCATTCTTTTTTGGCATTAGGAGTTTGTATCTCCATTTATTTCTAATAATGTTTAGTTCATATATCTGGGTAGAATAGCATTCTTACAATAAACTGACAATAAGTCATTAATGAAGGCATATATAAAAACTGAACTAAAAATTATTGAAAATACAAAATTGAGTAAAAAACTTAGTATATATAATTAAATAGTAGGCAAGATAATGTAAAAGAGAATCAGCATATTGGAAAAGAAGACTAAATAAATTTGATGGAAACTGAGTAAGTATCAATTCAATTTTCTCTTCCTGGGCACATAAGAAAATCATATTTTCTGGATGTCCTTGTAATGAGATTGGGGTTATGTGATTGGAATATGGATGAAAGTAATACATTTGGCTTTCAGATCTGGCCACAAAACATCCTGGGTGATCATCTCCTTCTTTGGAGGTCATGAAGACCACAGGTTGATGATGGTAGCATCACAAGGTGAAAGGAAGTTAAATCTCTGAGTCATGAGAGGAAACCTTTCCAAAGAGCCTCCAACCTGCATCAAACTGTGGCATAGGCAAGAAATAAACTTTGAATGTCGTAAAACAAGATAACTACATAGAAAAATGAAAACGAAGTTATAAATGATAACTGAGAAGCTCCAACATATGTATAATTTTTGCTCCAGATAGAGAGGATAGTTAAAATGCGGGAGAGAAAATACTACAAGGGATAAGAGACTGAGAAACTTCCAGAATTAAAAAAAGACATAAATCCCTAGATTTTTTTAAAGTCATTCAGTAATCTGGTTTACCTGAAGTAGTAAATTTCACCAAAATTATTCTAACAAACAAATTGACCAAAGCTTAGAAATACATTGTAGTTTTCAGAACAGAGTCCTCAGAAATAATACCACACATCTACAGCCATCTGATCTTTGACAAACCTCAGAAAAACAAGAAATGGGGAAAGGATTCCCTATTTAATAAATGGTGCTGGGAAAATTGGCTAGCCATAAGTAGAAAGCTGAAACTGGATCCTTTCCTTACTCCTTATACGAAAATTAATTCAAGATGGATTAGAGACTTAAATGTTAGACCTAATACCATAAAAACCCTAGAAGAAAACCTAGGTAATACCATTCAGGACATAGGCATGGGCAAGGACTTCATGTCTAAAACACCAAAAGCAGCAGCAACAAAAGTCAAAATTGACAAATGGGATCTAATTAAACTAAAGAGCTTCTGCACAGCAAAAGAAACTACCATCAGAGTGAACAGGCAACCTACAGAATGGGAGAAAAATTTTGCAATCTGCTCATCTGACAAAGGGCTAATATCCAGAACCTACAAAGAACTCAAACAAATTTACAAGAAAAAAACAAACAACCCCATCAAAAAGTGGGCAAAGGATATGAACAGATAGTTCTCAAAAGAAGACATTCATACAGCCAACAGACACATGAAAAAATGCTCATCATCACTCGCCATCAGAGAAATGCAAATGGAAACCACAATGAGATACCATCTCACACTAGTTAGAATGGCAATCATTAAAAAGTCAGGAAACAACAGGTGCTGGAGAGGATGTGGAGAAATAGGAACACTCTTACACTGTTGGTGGGATTGTAAACTAGTTCAACCATTATGGAAAACAGTATGGCGATTCCTCAAGGATCTAGAACTAGAAGTACCATATGACCCAGCCATCCCATTACTGGGTATACACCCAAGGGATTATAAATCATGCTGCTATAAAGACACATGCACACGTATGTTTATTGCGGCACTATTCACAATAGTAAAGACTTGGAATCAACCCAAATGTCCATCAGTGACAGACTGGATTAAGAAAATGTGGCACATATACACCATGGAATACTATGCAGCCATAAAAAAGGATGAGTTTGTGTCCTTTGTAGGCACCTGGATGCAGCTGGAAACCATCATTCTCAGCAAACTATTGAAAGAACAGAAAACCAAACACCGCATGTTCTCACTCATAGGTGGGAACTGAACAATGAGATCACTTGGACTCGGGAACATCATACACCGAGGCCTATCATGGGGAGGGGGGAGGAGGGAGGGATGGCATTGGGAGTTATACCTGATGTAAATGACGAGTTGATGGGTGCAGCACGCCAACATGGCACAAGTATACATATGTAACAAACCTGCACGTTATGCACATGTACTCTAGAACTTAAAGTATAATAACAAAAAAAAAGAAATACATTGTAATTTTTTATAACTCTTCATTCATTCATTCATACAAAATATATTTTTAAGAACTCACTATGCATCACATCTCTTCTTAGAAACTTAGAGTTTATAATCTAGTGGGAAATCAGAAAGTCACTGGCAATTAGTATGGAGAGCATAGTATAGAGAAAGGAGAGATTGAGGGCATTATGGCATAAAATGATATAATTCATACAAAAAGATATTAATAATCAATTACGGTTAGAGTGAAGGAGTGAAGGAAACATGTGAGCAAGTAACTGGAGGTAATACTAGAATAGTAGGCAAGGGCCAGATTCCGAACTGACACATTTGAAAAATAACTTGAAACCTTAGAAGCAACATACTCAGTGGATGACTTTAAGCATAGGAAATTTTTTTTTTTTTTTTTTTTTTTTTTTGTGGGGG
The DNA here is from genome assembly GCF_003255815.1 of Theropithecus gelada. Classification (NCBI taxonomy): domain Eukaryota; kingdom Metazoa; phylum Chordata; class Mammalia; order Primates; family Cercopithecidae; genus Theropithecus; species Theropithecus gelada. The sequence goes on along the minus strand of NC_037682.1, from coordinate 105,966,244 downwards.
GATGGAGTCTCACTCTGTTGCCCAGACTGGAGTGCAATGGTGCAATATCAGCTCACTGCAACTTCCACCCCCTAGGTAAAAGCGATTCTCCTGCCTCAGCTGCCCAAGTGACTAGGATTACTGGCATATACCACCAGGTCCAGCTAATTTTTGTATTTTTAGTAGAGACAGAATTTTACCATATTGGCGAGGTTGGTTTTGAACTCCTGACCTTAAGTGATCCACCTGTCTTGGCCTCCCAAAGTGCTGTGATTACAGGCATGAGTAACCATGTCTGTCCATAGGAAAATATTTTTATTTTTGTTTTTTATTTTGTTTCTAAATTTTTTATTTCCATAGGGTTTTGGGGGAACAAATGGTATTTGGTTACATGAATAAGTTCTTTAGGGGTGATTTGTGAGAATTTGGTGCATCCATCACCCAAGCAGTATACACTGGACCCAATTTCAGGTCTTTTATCCCTCACCCCCTGAGTCCCTTAAGTCCACTGTATCATATTTATGTCTTTGCATTCTCATAACTTAGCTCCCATTTATGAGTGAGAACATGTGATGTTTGGTTTTCCATTCCTGAGTTACCTGACTTAGAATAACAGCCTCTAATCCCACCCAGGTTGCTGCAAATGCCATTAATTCATTCCTGGAAAAGGTTTTTCTAAAAACAAATCTCTGTCCCACCCACCTATCAGAAATACTAGCACAGCTCTAAGGAGCCCTGGATTTTGACTTGGACACAGTATTTTGCATACCTCTTCTACGCACACACACAAGAGAAGCAGCATCTTATCCAGGTAACACCATTGCTGTGTCTCGTTTCTCTTATTCATGACATACTGCCTCCCTTACCAGCTCGGAACTTTCCTTTCTGTTGCTCTACAACCAGGCTTTTATTGAGACAAGTAGAAAAATGGGTAAAATGCAAAACTGAAAAAGAAAAATGGAGAGAAATGGGCAAAAAAAATGGGGCAGAGTATAGGGCTATGGTGGGAAGAATACCTAAGAGACAGGAAAAGGGGTTAGCTGTAGGGTGGCTGGGCCATGAGGAGTCAGAGACAGTCAGGTACTTGCGGAAGAAAAGTTTTAAAGAGAGAGAGAAAAAATCTTCTGTTGTGAGGAATGGGACTGCAGAGAGATTTTAAAAGTGAATTCATTTTTAGAGATAAAGTCTTGATATGTTTGCTCCAGCTGGCCTTGAACTCCTGGGCTCAAGCAATCCTCCCGCCCTGGCCTCCCAAACTGCTGGAATTACAGGCATGAGCCACCGCACCTGGCCTAAAAAGTGAATGCTTAGGAAATCTTTCTCTGAGTTGTACAACATGACACATTACTGCCTCACGACACCTCAGAAAAGACCAGTGTTACCTTTCAATGCTTTTGGATTCAGATTTTTATTTCATTTGAAAGTAATATTGGCCACAAGACAGCCTAGTGTTACTTGGGTTACACATTCATACACTATTTCCTAATAGTGAAAGTCCGAGGCACACAGTCCCCATGATTGGAAAAGAAGCCTATTGCTGCGTGAGGAAGGAGAAGGAGCAGCCAGCAGCCGCTCACAAGCAGTCAGTATCTAAATAAGGAAGAGCACTGGGTGGTGTGGGGTTAATGGAGACAAATTTCAGCCACTTCGTCATTTTGACCAGACCCATTCTTGTTGTACAAATGGCCACAAGGCCTTGGAGACATTAGATGCCACCTGCATGATATAAATCGTGGTCAAGGGAGAATTTGTTAAATGGTGAAAATGTTACCCATCGTGCTGGGCTGTACTAAGACTGTAACTCTTTACAGTCTTTAGCTGCATCCTTGGAACGTGCAGGGAGTGGAGGAATGGCCCTTGGGGAGGGTAAGTTACTTTAGAAGTTCTGAGGGTGGGGAAGGAGGTTGGTTCTTCGGATGAAATAATCGGAGCAATGCCAGGCAGGTAGGCCAGGAGGGAAAAGTGTGCAGAGCTGGTGCTTTATTCATCTTGCGTGGGGGATTGAGACAAATGGCAAGCATTCCCTCTGGCAGAAAGAGAATTTGTACATAGGCAGCAGTCGTATCTTCTCCAGAGATGTTGGCCTTTCTGTTCCTGGAAAGATCTGACAAGTTGCTCTGAAGTATGGAAATGGCTCTCACTGGAGACATTCCAGAGTCTTCTTCAAGCCTCAGACATACTAAGCTGGCTCCCCTAATCTCCTGTGACCGTGTGAAGGACTCAGGTGAGGATTGTAAGCAGCTCACGATGTAAATGGCGACAGTGTGTTTTGAGAACCGAGTGCAGTTTTGTTCAGAATCAAAATATCTAGGCCACAAGGAGGGCTTTGATTCTCAGTTCCCTCGGAATGGGAAGGAGCTCTCTGGTCGGAGGAATTGTGGATGTCCTTGTACCTAAGGTGATATTTCTTTTTATGCTCATCCATTCCCTGAACACACAGCCATTTCCTCCAGGTTGAGCAGCCCAGGCACACTGTCAGCGAGATAATGGTAGAAAACTCAATGACTAGAGCTTTGGCCTTTTGCACGTACCCAACATTGACATCGAAGAATGTGGGGAATGATGATTGAGGTATATTCCCTATAGAGAATTCTCTCATGCTACACAGGACCTTCTAGATCCTGGGCAGTTGAGGCATGATGGGACTCTTTCTAGCATCATCAGATGCCAGGCTGCTACCTGAAAGGCCCTCACACCCCAAGACCAAGTCCGGGTTATCCTTGGGTGCCAGTCTTGTCACTCTACTGCTGGGGAGCCTCTGCCAAGGCTCTGCAGTGCCTCTGCCATGCCCTGCACTTAGGTCCAATTTGGACAATTCACTTGCCAAACCTCCAATCTTCCTTGCTTCACCCATAAACAGAAAATCCCTCCATCCTCACAACCACTTTGACCACTCGCTTTTTGCAACTAATGAGGACATTCAGTCCTCTAGGGGATATGCATAAGAGGTGCTGCCATCAACCCTGCCTCCTCCTAGAAGGCACTCCTCCTTCCTCTCTCACCAGTTGGGCCAATTGCCACTCTCACTGGTTGAGTGGTCCATTATGCTGAGGTCTTGTGGGGTTTTTTTCTAGACATTTCTCCAAAAAGGCTTAAATCCACAGGCAGTATAACACAGCAATTAAGCATGTGGGCTTCTAGCCTATGTGAAAATCTTGCTACCACTACTAGCTATGTTACTATAGGCAAGTTTTACACTATCACTGCTAAGCCTAGGTTTCCCCATCCATAAAGTAGGAATCATAATAACAGCACATAATTCAGAGAATCCTTGTGAGCACTGAATGTGCAAGTTGCATGTGGAAAACCGCATGGTAAGATCTCCATGTTCATCTGCTGTTGGCATTATTTCTTGTTGCATGCCAACTCCTCAAGGACCTCACATTGTAGTCACCAGACTCTAGTGGAAGAAAGGACGTAAATTACCAACTTTCATTCAGAGTAATAAATGCTATAATAGGAATACAGTCAATTTTCATTATTCATGGATTCTGGATTTGCTGATTTTCCTGCTTACTAAAATTTGTAACCTCCAAATCGACACTTGCATCACATTTGTGGTCATTTATGGACATGTGGAGTGGTGAAACATCTGAGTTGCCCAGCACGCCTATTCTTAGCTAAAGTCGAACAAGGCAATGCTCTGTCTTTCTGTTTCAGCTCTCATACTATAAACAAACATCCCTTTCATGGTCTGTTTAGTGCCATGTGTTTTTGTTTGTTTGTTTTTACATTTTTGTGCTTTTGGTTGGTTGGTTCACTCTTTAAAATGACCCCAAAGCATAGTGAAGTGCTGTCTTCTGTTCCTAAGCACAAGATGGCTGTGATGTGCCTTACAGGGAAAATATGCGTGTTAGATAAACATCGTGCAGGGGTGAGTCATAGTGCTGTGGGCCAAGAATTCAAAACCAATGAATCAACAATATATAGTAAATAAGGTGTTTTTAAAACAGAAAACAAAGTTATGTATTGGTCAGTTGATGAAAATTAACCAGAAGCTTGCAGGAAACTGACCCTGCAATTTTCCTAGGAGCAGTGGATCCACATTTACTAATTCAGTATTGTGATGATTTTATAGAATGTAATGACCACAGTAACAAGAAACAATTGTACATGGAAAGAACCTAGAGGAAGGTTTATCAGCTCTGCCAGAGGCAGGGATTTCTCAGCAGAGGGACTTCTAAGTTGACTTGACAAAGGACCCCAAGGCCAGGTCTGGGTCCCCTCTGGGTGCCTCCCCTCTGCTGCTGGGGAGGCTCCACCAAGGCCCTGCAGTGTCTCTGCCACTGCCTCAGGCAGTTAGGTCCAAGTAGAAAAATTTGTTTGCCAAGGCTAAGTACACACCTTACTTGTTTCATCTGTAAACAGAAAATCCTTCCTTCCACACAATGGTTTTGACCATTCACCTTCCTGGTGGATCCAGGACGGGGGTGACATGTGCAAACCCCGAAGGCCTGCAGGGCACATTTGTCAACCACTGATATAAATGCCCAAAGACAACCCATGGTTCTTTCATTTAACAAGTATTTACTGAACACACTCTAAGTGTCAGGCATGTATGAATGAGGGCTGAGAGTGAGGGGCAGAGGTAGGTGGGGCCATTGAGACAGACCCTGGACGCCATGCTAAGAGTTCTGAACTTGATCCCATGTGCCACAGAGAGTCATCAAAGGCATACAGGCAGGAGTATGGAATGAGTAAATGTAGCCAGAGAGCAAAAGGCTTATGTAAAACTAAACATTTTCTTTCTTTTTTTCTTTATTTCTCCTAAAAAACAAAAATGGGATACATATGCAGAATGTGCAGGTTTGTTACGTAGCCATACGTGTGCCATGGTGGTTTGCTGCACCTATTGACCTGTCCTCTAAGTTCCATCCCCTCACCCTCCCACCCCCCAACAGGCCCTGGTGTGTGTTGCTCCCCTCTCTGTGTCCATGTTAAACATTTTCTTTCAGGACACGAACAGATACTTTTCAAAAGAAGACAGACATGTGGCCAACAAGCATATAAAAACAAAAGCTCAATGTTATCAATCATTAAAGAATTGCAAGTCAAAACCACAGTGAGATACCATCTCACACCAGTCAGAATAGCTATTACTAAAAAGTCAAAAAATAACAGATGCTGGTGAGGTTGCAAAGAAAAGGGGACGCTTATGCACTGTTGGTGGGAGTGTAAATTAGTTCAGCCATTGTAGAAGGCAGTGTGGCAATTCCTCAAAGAGCTAAAAACAGAAATACCACTTGACCCAGAAATTCCATTACTAGGTATATATCCAAAGGAATATAAATCATTCTAACATAAAGACACATGCATGAAAATGTTCACTGCAGCAATATTCACAATAGCAAAGACAGGCAACCAATGTAAAGGCCCATCAATGACAAATTGGATAAAGAAAACATGGTACATATATACCATGGAATACTATGCAGCCATAAAAAAAGAATAAGATCATATCCCTTGCACGAACATGGAAGGAGCTGGAAACCATTATCCTTAGCAGACTAACACAAGAACAGAAAACCAAATACCGCATGTTCTCACTTATAAGTGGGAGTTAAATGATGAGAACACATGGACACAATGGCAGGAACAACACACACTGGGGCCTACTTGAAGGTGGAGGGTGGGAGGAGGGAGAAAAAATAACATTTTTTTCTTTTGACACTAAGTTTTGCTCTTGTCACCCAGGCTGAGTGCAATGGTGCGATCTTGGCTCACTGCAACCTCCGCCTCCTGGGTTCAAGCGATTCTCCTGCCTCAGCCTCCCAAGTAGCTGGGATTACAGGCATGTGCCACCACACAGGGCTACTTTTTGTATTTTTAGTAGAGATAGGGTTTCACCATGTTGGCCAGGCTGGTCTCAAACTCTTGACCTCAAGTGACCCACTTGCCTCAGCCTCCCAAAGTGCTGGGATTACAGGCATGAGCCACTATACCAGAAAAAACAACTATTTAGTAGTAGGCTTAGTACCTGGGTAACAAAATTATCTGTACAACAAACCCCTGTGACATGAGTTTACCTAAATAACAAACTTGCACATCAGAAAAAATAACTATTGGGCACCAGGCTAAGTAATTCCATTAATAAGTATATATCCAAAGGAATATAAATCATTCTAACATAAAGACACATGCATGAGAATGTTCATTGCAGCAATATTCACAATAGCAAAGACAGGGAACCAACCTAAAGGCCCATCAATGACAAATTGGATAAAGAAAACGTGGTACATATATACCATGGAATACTATGCAGCCATAAAAAAGAATAAGATCATATCCCTTGCACAAACATGCTTACTAGGTGATGAAATAATCTGTACGACAAATCTCTGTGACATGGGTTTACCTAAATAACAAACCTGCACATATTCCCCTGAGCCTAAAATAAAAGTTCAACAAAATGTTTTTTAGAAAACATTTTCTTTCAGTTACCCATTAGAATAAGCAACCCAAAGAAGCTATGGGTTCCCTCCCTGAAACCATTGAAGGACAATAGAAGTCTCTGTTTCTCAAGGCCAGAACTTGTTACATCTTTCCTTAACCACCTTCAAGGGCCTTTCATTGTGCTTGTAATTAAGTACAAACGGTTTCAGTCTTTGTGACTCAGCTTTTGTTTCTCTCTTTAGTCCACCTGTAGCCAGCCATTTCCTCACTAGACGCTGTAGACCAGCCAAATGGAACTTCCTTCATGTCTTCAAATGAGCCATGCTCTCTCTTGTCCCCAAGTCTTTGTTGCATTTCGTCTGGAATGTAGATCCTCCTCTCCCAACCCTTACCTGTAACATGCACCTTGCTAACTCTTCGTCCTCTAGGTCTCAGCTTGAAACTCACTTTCTCCAGGAAACCGTACCTACATGTGTTTCTATACGACCCTTTTCATACTGAATTGTTTTGTTTGATTTTATTGTCCATCTTTGCTGTGGTAGTCGGTTCCAGCTGCTCTAATACAATACCACAGACTGTGTGGTTTAAACAACAGATTTATTTCTTAGAGTTCTGGAGTCTGGGAAGTCTGAGATCAAGGTGCCAGCAGATCTGGTGCCTGTTGAAGGTCCTCTTCCTGGTTTGCAGATGACCCTCTTCCCCATATGTCCTCACATGGCACAGAGCTGAGCACAAGAGCAAGCTTCTGTGTCTCCTTTTGTAAGGGCACTAATCCCATTTATGTGGGCCCCACCTTCATAACCCAGTTACCTCCCAAAGTCCCCACCCCCTAATACCATCACATTGGGGGCTAGAAGGGGGGACTTTGGGAGGTGATGGGGTTATGAATTTATGAATATATATGAATTTGGAGGGACACAAACACTCAGTCCCTAGCACTTGGCAATCGACCACAAACGGAAAGGGCAGGGACCACGTATGTCCAATTTACTGTTTCTCTCCCTAGTACTTAGTGCCTGACACTTAGTAGTTGCCTCTGAGCCCAAACAGAGGGAAACAAACAAGTTCACCTCAGGAGACTTGGGCATTTAGCTCCCCTAGCCTAGGAATTAGTGGGGTTTTCCATTATGTTAAAGGTAAAACGTTCCATTCTCCGCTATGGGGACTGTACTGTTCCCTGAGATCCAGGTTTCCTCAAGCCCCACTCTTCTAATGATTATAAAGTTACTAAGAGTGCTGAGTTTGCCCTCCAGCCAGCAGGGTCCTTTTTGAACTGTGAAACAATCAATTCTTCTCAAATGCACAAAGTACACTTAAATGTCTACAATTACAGTTGCATTTTCTAAAAGGACACTAATTATCTTTAATTCATGGATTATACTTACTGCCTGGGAGCAAGGAACTAAAAAGCACCTTGCATTTGTGGGGAGGCGTTCTGCTTCTTTGCCTCCCAGTGGGTCTTATTGGAGTTCTTTCTACTCACTCTTCAAGTTCCAGCTCCCATCCTGCCCCACTATGGGAGGTCATTCACCCTGATCTCTAGGAAATTAAAGAGAGGGATGAAAACATTTGGCTAGTGCAGGTTAAGTCTCAGAAAACATCAGTGTCTTATTTCAGTGTCTGGTCTTGTAGGTTAAGAAACGGGATTTTTTTATTACATCCGTGGCTGGTCTGGTTACTCACTTATGCAAGTCAGATTCATAAGAGACTGAATCAGCACCAGAGAGTGCACTCTTTTCACTTGGTATGAGGAGTTTGCATTTCCAGAATTTGGAATTTTGGAAGTTTTGATTCAGGGCATTTCTGTCCTCATATCCTCGAAGGTCAAAGAACATTAGATCCTCTCTCTCTCTTTTTCTTAGAGATGGGGTTGCACCATGTTAACAGCCTGGGCTGGTTTCAAACTTGTGGGCTCAAGCGATCCTCCTGCCTCAACCTTCCAAACCGCTGGGACTACAGGCATGGAGCACCATGCCCAGTCATCTCTTGAGAAATGTTTTATGCTAGCTGTACACTGATAAAGCAGAGAGAATATGGATTACTATTCTCTCTTTGTAAAGAGACTGAGGTTTTACCTGAATGTCATGATTTATTGGGTCTTGGAATCCTGATTTACAATTTAGGAGGCTGCAGTAAGCCAAAGTTAAGTTTAATTTACTGTATTCCTAATAATCCAATTTAAATGGATGCATCACATAAGAATTTTCACTGAAAATTGTAGTAATTTAAGTTAGTAAAGCCTTAAACTGTTCACGGTCGGGGCTCAAATTTGGACCCAGCGCACAGGTCCAAACTTCAATTTCAACTTTTTTCCTTTGTCATAGTCTCAGTCAGGGTTCCACAGAAGCAGAGTCCAAGACAGGGATTTGGGAACATGTAATTCATTGAGGGAGCGCTCTTTAGGGAGAACTGGTTAGAGAGGGAGAAGGAGCCAATCAGGGATGTGGCCTCAGGTAAAATCCAATCTTGGCCCAATCCACAAGGGGAGAGGTGCAGAAACAGAAACTGCATTGATGAGTGTCCCCCAGTGCAGGAGGGGGACAAGCCTTTTGAATCCCCCTATCAGTCAGTCGTGGCCATAGGTGAGGGAGGGGACAGTGACTTGTAACTTACTGTGTGTATCACTCTCACCTACCTGCCTCTACTGTGCCGTACTTGACTTTGCTCAATTACTGACTGTTACTTGATGTTTTTCAGGTTTAAATCCTTTAGAAGAACATCGTGAAATCCTGTATGCAAAAAGCATTTATTGAGTACCTTTATTGAGGAGGTGGCTCTGATGAGCTAAGAGCAGTTCTCCTGAGAAGGAGCAGCTGTGAGCTGTGAGCCGTGAGCAGTAACACTCCACTCAGAGCAGCTGGGGGCTGGGTGTGCTGACCTGAAGAAGGGGGCCCAGGTGTAGCGCCGCAGCATCTACGAGGGTCACTAATCCTGTGTACCGTCCCTCTCACCTCTGGGCATTCCCATACATGCTCTTCTCCCTGTCTAGAACTTGTTTTCTTCCCTTTTTCTTAGATAAATCTTACTTCACTTTAGACACCACCTCCTCCAGGACACCTTTGCCAACCATTCATGACTAGACTCGACTCTCCTGTGTTTTTGCGTCCACACGGCATTCCATATTAGAGCTGACAACCTGCTTATCTGGGCCCATCTTAACTGTGTGCTCCAGGAAGTCAGGGAGCACGTCTGTCTTGGGTTCCTCTTTATGTAACACTTGGACTCATTTCTGGCACTCAATAAATGCTTTTTGCATACGGGATTTCATAATGCTCTTCTAAAGGATTCAGACTTGGAAAACATCAAGTTACAATCAGTAATTGGGCGAAGCCAGGTACAACACAATAGAGGCAGATAGGAGAGAGTGATACAAACACTATGCCCCCATCATCATGAACTGTGAGTGAGTTTTCAGGGGAAAGTCGTGCTTGCGTTGAACAGCATTGTTTTGCATGGATGAACATGGTGAACCTTGTAACTGATATTTCTCCTCTTTGCCTTGAAGGCTAGCAAGCTCAGAGCCCAAGCCCCTGATTAGGTAAAGGGGGATAATTTTCTAATTTTAAATATGAGCACCAAAGTTCCTTTCAAGGAAAACACCTTGAAGGCTTCAAGGAAGTGAAGCCCCAGAGGTGTGGTCTCAGCTTGAAGAAGCAAGTGAAATGAAGAGATGAGTACAGGAATTCAGCAGGGGAGGCAAACAGCCCAAGAGGAGTGGGCTGGGGACCACAGAAGGGAGGATAGATGCCAGAGCAGCATGGCCAGGGTCAACTGAAGAAGATGAGTCACTGAGAATTCCCCATGAGATTAACAGCAACGGTGCCAAGTATTTTAAGTTGGTAGGGTCCTAAGCACAAACCCCTTCTGTTGTCTTGAGGCTTTAGCAAAAGCTGCTATTTATATATTCTAGGGCCAGGGGAATTTCAGCAAATGAAGGGATCAGGATGGGTCTGGTTAGGGGTCATGTACTGCATAGAAGCATCAGCCCATGCTAGGAGTGAGTGATTCACACACTGGAACACAGACCGAGTGGAAGCTCCACTCCAGGGGTCACCAGGAGAAATACAAGTCACTGCCCCCCGACAGTTCCCTGCAAGGCAAGAGGAATTATGGGCTGTATGAAGGACAGGGTTTGAGCCAATTTCACTTAAATCTTAAAGGATGGGATTAACCCAAGTGGTCCTTTAGTTAGAACTCTATTTTAACAAGTATTGTTCTCTAATTCATAAATCATAAAACACTGGACTTCACAGATATGTAATTCAACTTTTCATTTTACAGTAGACTAAGGCACAGAAAGGTAAAGCTCCTTGCCCCCTCAGAGTCTCCATTTCTTCACCGATAAAATAAGGGGTTTTGATTGGCAATTTTGTAAATGTTAACTCACAAGCAAGATTATAAATGCTGCAAGGGCAAAGGTCACATTAAACAAATGAGGTTTCTTTTTATTTTTAAAAATATTTTTGTAGAGACAGGGTCTTGCTTTGTTGCCCAGGCTGCTCTCGAACTCCTGGATTCAAGTGATCCTCCTGCCTTGGCTTCCCAAAGTGCTGAGCCACCGTGCCTGGCCAACAACTGGGATTTCTACGGCATTTAACAAATATTAGGCAGCAGTGAGAAGGGGCCAGAAATGGACGCCTGAGAGGTAAAGGAGCAATAAACTAACTGCTTACCCTCCCCTTTCTAGAAACCTCTTCCTCCTTCTAGTGCAAATGAAGTGTTTACATCCCTGCTCTTAAGAAGAATACCAGTCGTTTAGGTGGAAGGCTTCAAAGTGATTTGGTCTTGCTATTACTGATGCTTTTTTTTTTTTTTTTTTTTTTTGAGACAGAGTCTTGCTCTGTCTGCCATGCTGGAGTACAGTGGTACGATCTTGGCTCGCTGCAACCTCCGTCTCCTGGGTTCAAGCAATTTTCCTGCCTCAGCCTCCTAAGTAGCTGGGATTACAGGCACGCACCACCATGCCCAGCTAATTTTTTTGTATTTTTAGTAGAGATGGGATTTCACCATGTTGGTCAGGATGGTCTCGAACTCCTGACCTCAAATGATCCACCCGCCTCGGCCTCCCAAAGTGTTGGGATTACATGGGTGAGCCACTGTGCCTGGTTGCAATTACCGATCTTTCTAAAGAGCAGCCTAACTGGTGTTTACAATTCTTTAACTCCTCTTCCGTTTAAACATTCAAAAGCTTTTCTCTGAAACGAAGAGAGACAATAACCTACCAGGAAAGAAACTACTTCTAGCTTTCAATACTGAAGTCCAATAACTCAAAATTATTTGTTGAGAGTTTGAAATTCAACCCCAACCCTTCCCCCGAATTCATCAGACACTATTAAAGTACAAATTGAAGTGATAAGCATAGTGGCTTGGCCGGCAACTACAGTCATAGAAAGACTTCTTCATTTTCTAAATATTAAAAGACTGGGGTTTGGAAAAGCACAAAAACCTTCTTTCTCTTCTTTGAATAAACAGCAAATAGAAGGTGATGGTGAGTTAACTGCATAATCTAATAGTTATCATTTCTCATGCTAATCTGGCCAAGAGCCTCTCTACAGTTTATTAAAATTTGCATTTTGTGTATAGACCTAAAAGGGAAATTTTTAAATGTGTGTATCCATAAAAATAATTATCCATATTTTTTGTTAAAGAAAAATATGCTGAATTCCTCTTACCTTTTTCCTAGCAGCCTCATAAGTAGAGTGTGAAAAAGGAGACACTGCGGAGAAGCTTCTTGTTTGGGAAGGTTTAACTCAATTTAAATTCCTTCGTGTATAAATGGTCAAATTCAGGAATGAAGGGCTTCAACAAGAGCCATGTGCACCCTCTGCTGGCAATCAGAGGGCCAAGGAAAGCATTTGAAAGGCCGGGGAAAGCAACTCCTTTCAGTGTGAAACTGGCCAGCAAGGAAGACGAGAGGCCTAGACTCAGAAAGTTTAAATCCCTGCTTTCATTGGAAGACATGAAACAGAAAGCTTCAGTGACTTCACTCGCAACGGTGTTTTTCTTTGTGATAATCTCCCTTAAACACATAATCCTAGCTCAAGATTTTTTTGAGTGAAGCTGATCTATGCATGAGAAGATACAGCTGTAAGAAAGGCCTGGTTTGTCTCATTTGGGTGGGTAAAAGGTCCTGACTGGCTGACTTGAGTACCAAAAAAAAAATCTAGCACTTCTGCTCAGGCTGTGTCAGAGTGCATTTCTTTCTGGTCTTCCTTGCTGGGATATAAGTCCCACGAGGCCAGAGACTGCGTCATCTTCAGTGTAGGATCCTCAGCTCAGGCCCAATGCCTAGCACATAATAGGGATGCAAGAAACATCTTCTGAATGAATCAGCAACTATGAAGAAGGCTCTGGATTCAAGGTGCCTGTGGTGCTGACTTGCAGAGAAAGCATATGCAAGACAGGTTTTGAAGGCCATACTCAGTTCATTAAGAAAGTTTTATCAGTGTTAAGATTTTCTTACTTTCAATTTTGATTTTAGATTTGGGGGTATGTGTGCAGGTTTGTTACATGGATAGATCACGTGATGCTGAGGTTTGGGGTGTGATTGAACCCGTCACCCAGGTAGTGAACACAGTACCCAATAGGTAGTTTTTCAACTATGCCCCTCTCCCTCGTCCCCCCTTTTGTAGTCCCCAGTGTCTATTGTTCCCACCTTTGTGTCCATGGGGACCCCATGTTTAGCTTACACTTATACATGAGAACACGCGGTATTTGGCTTTCTGTTTCTAGCTACTACACTGAGGAGAATGACCTCCAGCTGCATCCATGTTGGTGCAAAGGAAATGATTTCATTTTTTATGGCCATATAGTATTCCATGGTGTAAATGTACCACATTTCCTTTATCCAATCCACCATTGACAGTCGCCTACTGGATTCCATGTCTTGCTACTGTGAGTAGTGCTGTGATGAACATATGGGTGCATATGTCTTTTTGGTAGAATGATTTATTTTCTCAGTAAGGAACTGTTCATGAATGCAGCAACATGTGGCTTAATGGCTGTCCTAGAATGGGTTAATACTATCAGAGTTATCTAATATTTGTCACTTAACGGGTTACAAAATGTCTTCACAGATACCTCACTTGATCTTAATGCAGTCCTGAGAAATGATTATTATCCCTGTTTTCCAGAGGGGCCCCAAGCCTGAGAAAGCTGGAATGATGCTCTTAATGACAATCAAGTGGTCAAACTGATATTCACACATGTTTTCTCTCCCTTAGTCCTGTGCTTGTTCCATGTTCTCTGAGCCTCCGTAAGCTTTATTGATCACCTTGTATTCTCCGAGTTGACTGAGACTAAAATCAGAGGGGGCAGTTACAGCTTTTAAAGCTCAGCCTAGTAAGTCGTACCATGGACATCTTTTATTACTTTTGACACCCAGATGATGGGAATCACGAAGACTGAGCTGCGTGACACCAAATGGGTTAACCATCTTTTTAATAGCTTTCTTCTCCCCACTCTTTCCCCAGGATGTTACAGAGACTTGCAGCTACCTGCGTCACAAAGGTTTGCTTAAAGTGGGACTGTTGAACATTTCCCCAGAAAGTGGGACCTTACAAAACCGGAGCTGGGTCAGCGGTCAAAGAGATTTACAAGTTAGGACCAGAATGACCCTAGTCCTTGTTTGCTCATGACTTGGTCGGTCTGTTTGATTTCAAGGAAAGCAAATGAAAAACCAGAAGCCAAATATTTACTTAGGTCCTGGCTCCAGTCGGAGAACAAACCTGTGAGGGGGCTGCTATCAGGAGGAGGAATCATTTCATGTCTTTGTACATGTTGTTCCCTAGAATGCCCTTTTCCTCTCGGTTGCCTAACACATCCCTATTCAGTCTGCAAGGCCCAGAGCAAATGCCACCTTTCTTGCCATCCTCCCCCTTAGCACCCTGTGCTTACGCATCTCAGAGCCCTTGTCTCGCTGTGTCTTAACTGTTTGCGTGTCTTAACTGTCTGCATGTCGATTTCTCCCCATGACTTGCAGTTCTTTAAGAACAGGGGCTATGGCTTTCATCTCTGTGGGAAAGAAAAATGTTGGTTATCAGAGAGGAGTCCCAGAGCCCAGAGAACAGCCCAGTGGCTTTTAAATGTTTTAAGAATCACAACCTAGAGTAACAAATGCATGTTATATCATGATCCAGTAACAAATATGCACATGTGTGAAAATAGATATTTGTAAAATGGAAACAAAATTTCCCCAAATAATATACCACATGCAGTGCTAATATCAGAGATTCTGTTTTCTACTTTATTCTCTATTAGTTTTTAAAATATGGATTTGGTGCACCAAATTGATTTTATGATACATTGATGAATGCAACTTGCAGTCTGAGAAATATTAGTGTAGGTAACACTTTATCTGCCATCCCCCACCGCCTTTGTTTTCTGATTTTCTGTTTGTATCTATTGAATGCTTCAAACTGGCGGAGGAAGGAGGAATTTCTTTCTTTTTTTTTTTTTTGAGACGGAGTCTCGCTGTATCGCCCAGGCCCAGGCTAGAGCGCAGTGGAGCGATCTTGGCTCACTGCAAGCTCCGCCTCCCGGGTTCACACCATTTGGAAGGAGGAGTTTTGATTGAGAGACTGAGCAAGAAAGAGAGTGCTACAGCAGGGATGGAGCACAGAGGAAACCATATTCTGCCTATTTTCCATCCAGCCCATTGGACTTGCCTTGAGCTCCCATAAGTAGAAACTGACCAGACTGTTCATGAGAAAATGTATACAGATGGTCCTCGGCTGACGATGAGGTAACATCCCAATAACCCATCATAAGTTGAGAATATCATAAGTCCAAAATAAATGTAATGCACCTAATGTATCGAACATCATAGTTTAGCCTAGCCTACCTTAAATATGCTCAGAACACTTTCATTAGCCAAAAACTAGACAACATCATCAAACACAAAGCAATTTTGTAACAATAAAAATAAAAGATCAAAATTCAAAATGTGAAGTACAATTGCTACTGAATGCATGTTAACATTTGCACCATCAAAGGCCAAACATTGTAAGTCAAACATAAGTTGGGGTTCGGGCACGGTGGCTCACTCCTGTAATCCCAGCGCTTTGGGAGGCTAAGGTGGGCAGATCACTTGAGGTCAGGAGTTTGAGGTCAGCCTGGCCAATGTGGCTAAAATACAAAATATAAAAATTAGCTTGGCACGATGGCACACGCCTGTAACCCCAGCTACTCAGGAGGCTGAGGCAGGAGAATTGCTTGAACCTGGAATGTGGAGGTTGCGGTGAGCCAAGCTCACACCACTGTACTCCAATCTGGGCTCCAGAGAGAGACTCCATCTCAAAAAAATAAAATAAAAGTAAATAAGTTGGGGATCATATGTAAACTTCACGCACAAACAAGGCTACTTAAGGGTCTAGATCAGGAGTCTACAAACTACAACCCTTGGACCTAATCTATCCATCCGTTTTTACAAATAAAGTTTTATTGGAACAGAAACATGCATATTTGTTTACGTACTGTCCATAGCTGCTTCTGCTACAACTGCAGAGTTGAGTAGTTGCAATTAAGACTGTATAACCCACAAAGCCAGAAATATTTACTATCTGGGCCTTGACAGGAAAAGTTTACCAATCCCTGGAATAAAGGGAAAGTGTTTCTTACCACTCTGGGAGGAAACCAGTACGGCTCTGAGGCATCTAAAGCAGAGTGTTAGGCACGGGCAGTATCTTTCTCAAAAAAGGGCATATTGGCCCCTTTCCAGCATCCTCAGGCTGGGCTCAGGGCCCCCAGCATTACAGCCTGAGCAGGAGAGCCTCAACAGGGGGGATTCTGGGGGGGGACTGCTGGTGCAGGTACACTACTGCCCTTGGAAGGACCTGGAAGCACTTAGGGTGTTTCTGGGACTATGAAGATGAGGGCTGTTGAGTCAGCTGACACTGGGATTTCATTTTCATTCTTGTGCCTGGTGCATGAAAGAAAGATGCTTGGAGGGTGCTAAATGTTTGGTAGAGATTTCTTAAATCAAAAAGGAATTGGCGGCATGTGGTATAGAAACTGAGTTTTATCACAGCCTCTCTCAAAGGCAATGCCAGTAGAGAGTCTAGTGCCTGCAGCCCAGAACAGGAATCCCCCCTCCTGCTTGGAGAGTAAGCCATCTTTTCTCAGCTGCTTTGGCAACTAATATTGATGATGATGCGTATAATAATAATGATTATAACTAACATTTACTGAATGTTTATCAAGCAGCATGCAATATTCTAGGTCCTTTACATGTAACAATTCACTTCATTTTATTTATTATTTATTTATTATTTTATTTTTTGAGACAGCATCTCACTCTGTCTGGAACGCAGTGGTGCAATCTCAGCTCATTGCAACCTCCGCCTCCCGGGCTTAAGCCATCCTCCCACCTCAGCCTCCTGAATAGCTGGGACCACAGGCATGTGCCACCACACCCGGCTAATTTTTTTGTATTTTTAGCACAGGCAGGGTTTTGCATGTTCCCCAGGTTGGTCTCGAACTCCTGAGCTCAAGCAATCTGTCTGCCTCACCCAAAGTGCTGGGATTACAGGCATGAGCCACCGTGCCTGGCCACAATTCACTTTAATTCTCTTAATAAAAAGACTATTTTAATCTCATTTTATATTTTTAGGTGAGGAAACTGAGGCACTGCAAGGTTATGTAACTTGCCTAATGAGAAGCAGCTAGTAAGTAGCAGAGTCTGAATTTGAAAATAGAGTGATCTTTGTAGCTCAAAAATTTTTTTGGATTGCTGGGATGAACAGAAATGCTGGACAGCTAGTCTCTGGCCCCTGAGGCCAGAGTGGAGTCTAGCAAACAGCTATACCCACAGGGCAGCCTGAACAACGGCAGAGGCCAGGGTTTGGTAGACTCTCCAGGAAGAAGGCAAGAGTTGAACAGGAGAAGCCCATTCTTGGGAAAGAAGGAGACAGCAGCGCCCCCTAGGAAACTAACAGTGAATAACTGCAGACACTTCTCTGTAGGCAGGTATGGGCTTGAGCCCCCATAACTAGATGTTTAGGGAAGTGAGGTCTTCTTTTGTAAACACAGGCAATGAAGACTGGAATACCAGTTGCTCATCTTTGGGTCCCATAGCACCAACATTTGTGTGCAGCACCAAGTGGTCAGTGGATTGTTTGTAGACTGACCTCTCCAGTCCTGTCCTAGATGAACCATCAGGCCCCAACCACTGAGCCTCTACTCAGCACATGACTTGGCAGTTAGAACCAAGTACTGAAGTCAACTGGACAGGTCAAAGGAATTGCTTTAATTGAGGTCACAGGCATCACAGGGATCTGCTCAGCTTCCTCCCCACCAGGGAGAAAAGTCCTTCGTTGTTGGCCATGGTAGAAGAATAACTTTGTGAGATCACCTCAAACCATTCGATCGTGTAGCCAGCCTCTTTCACAGCAGCCTCCACTGCCTCCCGGCCCAGGGGGAGGCTGGAGAACTTCTGCTCGCCAATCATGTAGTAGCTGCTCTTCAGTGCGTCCATGATCACCAGGAAGCCCCCTGGCTTCAGTAGGCTGCCGAGGTTCCTGAGTGCCCTGCGGTAGGTGGGGAGGTCTGGGCAGGCGGCATCCAGACACAGCGTGCTAAGCAGGCAGTCAGCCAGGGGTAAGGGGACGGCCCCCAGCGGCTGGCTCTGAGTCACGTCACACTTCAGCACCTGCTTGACCGCCTGCCTCAACTTCTCCTCCTTCTCTGGACCCTTGACTCTGAAAAACACAAACCCACAAACATTGTTTTCCACTCCAGTCATGGGAAACCCAGATCTCTCGGGTCAAGGCTAAAAATGGCCATATTGTCCCAGATGTGTATCCTTAGGGCCTCTTCTATTGGGAAAGTAGAGAAAGAAGAACCGAGGGGCCATTTTGGCATTTGAATGAGACCATACTACCCCGAGCCACATGAAATCTCTTTATAAAGTGAATGGTACGTGAAAATGATAATACCTAGCAGCCTGCCACTACCATGGACTTCCCTCCATGAAATGATTCCTCCTTCCCTGCTTAGTATAGCACTCACTTATACTATACTGGCTCATTTATTAGTATTTACTTGTAATTATTATTATACTTGTCCCATCTTCTAAACTGTAATGTAGTGGCTACTTGACCCATACAGAACAAGTATTAATAATAAAGGGTTTCAAATACTGTAACATTATCTTTGCAGTAGCTGCTGATCAATAAGAGTGGTGAGATCATCCATAGACCTTTTTAGGAACTATTGATCATTATCCCACAGCTGTGAACAGGGCACTCCTAGAGAGAAGAAAGCTACATTTCCCATTCTTAGATTCCAAAAAATATTGCAGATAGTATGTTTTCTGACAGAGATCGTATTTTTGGTAGCCTAGGCAGGAACCCAGTCCTTTTCTGCCAAATCAATGGCATGTTTTGGGGTTTTTGTTTTGTTTTGTTTCTAGAAACAGGGTCTTGTGCTGTTGCACAGGATGGAGCGCAGTGGCGCCATCATAGCTCACTGCAACCTCAAACTCCTGGGCACAAGGGATCCTCTCACCTCAGTCTCCCAAAGCACTGGGATTACAGTCATGCAACACCACTCTAGGCTAGTTTATTGTTTTATAGAGACAGGGTCTCCCTATGTTGCCCAGGCTGGTCTTGAACTTCTGGCCTCAAGTGATCCTCCTGCCTCAGCCTCTCAAACTGTTAGAATTACAGGTATGAGCCACCACCACACCTGGCCCAATGGTGATTCTCAAGAGAAAAATCAGTTAATAAAAGAATGAAAGAAGAGAAGGCAAGAGCAGGAGATGAGACAGAGTGGCTTGTATCCTATTTGAATTTGTTACAGGAGGAAGAAAGGAACAAACAAATGATCAAAATTCAATAAACAGAGTGCACAAGAGAGACTGGAGAGCAGGGGTGGACAAAGGAGAAAGAAGTAGCAGATCAGATAAGTGACAAAAGGGGAATAAACACTGTGTGTGTTAAGGGCCCAGGCCCCAGAGCACTAAGAATAGGAGTGACCCCCGGGTATTGAGCTCTTGGAAGGAGTTAACTAGCAAAGCATTGTGGAGCAGACCCAGTCTCATGCTCTGGAAATGCACACTCCACCATCTGATGCAGACTCCAGGAGAAGACGGCCACTTGGACATCAAGTCTTGACAGACAGCAGAGATGGGCCCACATTCCAGCAAGTGAGGGAGACTTTCACTGGGACCATTTCTAGTCATGAGGAAAAGTCAATGGTTTAAATAAAACTTGATTTGAGAGAGTGGACAGTAGTCATGGGCATCTTAAATATTCACTTAAAATCTTAATCCTAGTGAATATAATCACTTCTTTGCAAACATGCTTTATGCTTGCTACAATTTTCCATTTAAGAAGCTTAGCAATTAGCATATGAAAACATCCTCAACATTGTCAGCCATCAGAGAAATGCAAATCAAAACCATGAGATATCACTTCACATCACTATGATGGCTATAATAAAAAAGACAGATAATATCAAGTGTTGGCAAGGATGTGCAGAAAATGGAACCTACATACACTGTTGCTGACAATGTAAAATAGTCCAGCTACTTTGGAAAACAGTCTGGCAGTTCCTTAAAAGGTTAAATATAGAGTTACCACATGACCCAGGAAATCTGTCTAGGTATATACCCAAGAGAAATGAAAACATATATCCATACAAAAACTTGTAATGAATGTTTATAAATAGCTAAAAGGTGCAAACAATGCAACTGTCAACTTCTGAATAGGTAAATAAAATGTGATATACACATACAATGGAATATTTTTTGGCAACAAAAAGAAATGAAATTCTGACACATGCTATAACATGGATGGACCTTGAAGACATAGGTTACATGAAGAAAGCCAGAACCAAAAGGCCACATATTGTATGATTCCATTTATATGAAATGTCCAGAAAAGGCAAAGCTACAGAGACTGAAAGCAGACCAGTGGTTGCCAGGAACTAAGGGATTTGGAGAGAAATGGAAGTGGCTGCTAATGGGTACAGGGTTTCTTTTGAGAATTATGAAAATGTTGTAAAATTGATTGTGATGAAGGTTGCACAACTCTGAAAGTATACTAAAAACTACTGAATTTCACAATTTAAATGGGTACCTTAATTGTACGGTATGTGAGTTATATCTCAATAAACTGTTATATTAAAAGAGAGAGAGATAAGCTTAGCAAGGTGTTGATTTCAGGGAATTCCTACCAACCATTAAACTGGTATCTACATAGAAAACAAAAATTATCCTTGGTTGGGTCTACCTGCTCCTTTATTAAGGCTAGAAATGGTAGCAGGGTGACCCCTCCTGATTTGTCTTGGATTTTCTAGTTTGAGCCCTGAAAAATCCTATATTCTAAGTCCCCCTTGCAGTCCTGGACAAAGCAGACAGTTAGTCATTCTAAGGTGGGAAACTAGTTACAAAGCTACCTCCCAGCCTTGATACAACATGGATGATTTGATAGAACACTTTAAGAATAACAAAAAAAAAAAAAAATGATTTAACACTGTGGAAGTGTGTGAGAAACATGCATTTCAAAGGCAAACTAATCTAGAACAGAAAAACTTAAGTAACCTATCTGCACATAGGAATAATAATAAAGTGTATACCAAAAGGTAGAGTAGTGACAACATAATGTTTTGGGGGATGTGTTTCGGGATGATCCTCTATAACGGGAACATTGTGAAAATGTGTGTTTGATTACATCAGAAGCAGAACCAACCTCTGTGCCCTATTGTGTATTAAGCTATTTGAAACACTGAGTTACCACAGAACCAGAACTTGCCAGTCAGATGATGATGCAAATTGTTCCCAAACTGTGAGCCACACTGTGAAGTCTCCAAAGCTCACAGAGAATGTGCCAATTTGAGAGGGAAATTTGCTAGAAACACCCAGTGTCGTAGATCCCTGCTTGTCCTTGGACACACAGCAAACATTGGGGAAGTCAGTTGCCAAGGTAGCTGTGTAAAGCCTGCATACACCTCACCTGGGGCAACGCAGGGAAATGGACTCACCGGAGACCCAGCCAATTACCACTTTGCCTCACATTTAGCTCATGGGGTGGGTAATAAACACACACCAGGAAAGTGCTATGCTGTTTTGCGGAAAGCTAACAGCGGCGTGGCCATTTCTTTAGTTCTAAAGATCTACCCTTTCACATGAAACAATATGCAAAACAAGGCAGCCCTGTCCCCTGTAAATATGCATCTATAAAAGCCTGAGGGGTATGGGGAGGGAGGGAGGGAGGCAAGAAAGGATGAAGAGGAGAGTCCCGGGAAGAACCCTTTCTGAGAATGTCTTCCCACATTCCAGGTGAACTATCCTGAGCTTTAGAGGCGGTTCCTCCTGCCTTCTCTCGGCAAAGCCAGCAGTGCATCAGAATCTCCCAGACAAGCTGTTTTTCATTGTTCTCACACCCCCAAAGCCCCATCCCCAGAAGTTCCTGCAGGCTCTCCTGAGAAAGAACCATCAAAACAGGTCAAGGAAATCAAGGCTAAGTAAGCTTGGAGGTCACTGTGAGAATTGTACGGGCAAGGAATAATCATTGGTGCACCTTTGACGCAGACCACACCCCACACGCGAATCAGGTGAATGATATTCTACGAGGAAGAGTCTAAAAAGCAAAATGTGGGTATTCATGTATTTTCCAAATATGTTTTAAACCTCTATTATGTTACAGGAAATAGGCTGGGCACTGGGGCCACAAGGATGAACAAATGAGAAACAGATTCTAACCTCATGGAGACTGCAGATGAGTGGGTGGCAGGAGAAAGCATTAACCCAGTGATCACTCACAGAAGTGGAAATTAAAACTGACAAATGCAAGGAAGGAAAGGAGCGTGGCACTAATGGGGAGATGTTGGGAGCTCCCCTTGACCTAGAGAATCAGGAAAAGCTCCTCCAAAAAGGAGTCGGGCAAGCAGAGATATAGAGGATAAATATGTAGGAGTTAACCAGACCAAAGCAAGCAGGGAGGGCGGGAGGAAATTCCAGTAAGAGGAAACCACAAGTGCAAAGGCCACGTGGTGGTAGGAAACACAGGAGGAGAGTGCCAACGTGGCTGGATTGTGGGGAAACAGGTTGGCAGGAGCCAGACTAGGCAGGGCTTTGTGGACCATGGCAGGAAGTTTGCTTTTCATTCCAAAAGCTCCGGAGAGTCACTAGGGAGCACTAAAGAGGAGAGTGACATGATCAGATTTACATTTTGAGAGGGTCACTTGGGCTGCAGGGCAGAGAAGAATTGAGTGGGGGGCAAGAGTGGAAGTGGGAGGGCAGTCAGGAGGGAAACAGGGGTAGCTGGGACCAGATGATGGTAAACACGGGAAGAAATGGGTTACAGAGGAAGTCAGGAAGTAAAATGGACAGAGCTTGATGTTAAGTTACTGTGGAGCATGACAGACAGGGAAAGGACAAGATTGACTTCCAGGTTCTGTCTTGTCCAATTTATTATATGATGGTGCCAATCAAGCAGCTAAGAATACCAGAAATAAAGATCTGGAGCAGATCGTAACTCTGTTTTGGACACACTGAGTTTGAGGTGCTCTGAGACCTGTGAGTAGAAATGTTTACAATTGAGGAAATAGTTAGTTGAAGGTTTCTTAACCTGCCCTGTGAATTTTCCCAGGGAGATAAAGCAGCAAGAGCACCTATTTAAGAGAGAGGCATCCTTGTAAAAGGCAGGAATGCTTCCTAGGTATCACTGAAACAATCATCGTGATCATCAAGATCCTGGTTTTGAAAAAGCATATCAATATCCTTTTGCAAGTTGTGAAAGTCCAGAGATGCTATGGAATAGAGGTGGTTCACTAGTTTGTGGAACACATTTGGCACAACTGTGTCTATTTTTGGACAACATACAAACATCTTCTAAACAGAAATGGAGGTCTTTGCACAGAGAGCATTTACCTCAGAGAACTGCCACCTCAACAGGAGCCCAACCTTTTTTCTGTCAGGTACGCTGAGGTTAAGAGGAGCGTGCTACCTGACTTCAAACTATACTACAAGGCTATAGTATGTACTTTAAATTTCATATAGAACCAAAAAAGAGCCCATATAGCCAAGGCAATCCTAAGCAAAAAGAACAAAACTGGAGGCATCACGCTACCTGATTTCAAACTATACTACAAGGCTACAGTAACCAAAACAGCATGGTACTGGTACCAAAACAGAGATATAGACCAATGGAACAGAACACAGGCCTCAGAAATAACGCCACACATCTACAACCATCTGATCTTTGACAAACCTGACAAAAACAAGAAATGGGAAAATGATTCCCTATTTAATAAATGGTGTTGGAAAAACTGGCTAGCCATATACAGAAAACTGAAACTGGATCCCTTCCTTACACCTTATACAAAAATTAATTCAAGACGGATTAAAGACTTAAATATTAGACCTAAAACCATAAAATTCCTAGAAGAAAACCTATGCAATACCATTCAGGACATAGGCATGGTCAAGGACTTCATGACTAAAACACCAAAAGCAATAGCAACAAAAGCCAAAATTGACAAATGGGATCTAATTAAACTAAAGAGCTTCTGCACAGAAAAATAAACTACCATCAGAGTGAACAGGCAACCTACAGAATGGGAGAAAAATTTTACAATCTGCCCATCTGACAAAGGGATAATATCCAGAATCTACAAAGAACTTAAACAAATTTACAAGAAAAAATCAAACAACCCCATCAAAAAGTGGGTGAAGGATATGAACAGACACTTCTCAAAAGAAGACATTTATGCAGCCAACAGACACATGAAAAAAATGCTCATCGTCATTGGCCATCAGAGAAATGCAAATCAAAACCACAATGAGATACCATCTCACACCAGTTAGAATGGCAATCATTAAAAAGTCAGGAAACAACAGGTGCTGGCGAGGATGTGGAGAAATAGGAACACTTTTACACTGTTGGTGGTACTATAAACTAGTTCAACCATTGTGGAAGACAGTGTGGTGATTCCTCAAGGATCTAGAACTAGAAATACCATTTGGCCCAGCCATCCCATTACTAGGGATATACCCAAGGGATCATAAATCACACAGCTATAAAGACACATGCACACGTATGTTTATTGCAGTACTATTCACAATAGCAAAGACCTGGAACCAACTCAAATGTCCATTAATGACAGACTGGATTAAGAAAATGTGGCACATATACACCATGGAATACTATGCAGCCATAAAAAAGGATGCGTTCATGTCCTTTGTAGGGACATGGATGAAGCTGGAAACCATCATTCTGAGCAAACTATCTCAAGGACAGAAAACCAAACACCGCATATTCTCACTCATAGGTGGGAATTAAACAATGAGAACACTTGGACACAGGGTGGGGAACATCACACACTGGGGTGGGGGGAGGGGAGAGGGATAGTATTAGGAGATATACCTAATGTAAATGACGAGTTAATGGGTCCAGTACACCAACATGGCATATGTACACATATGTAACAAATCTGCACGTTGCGCACATGTACCCTAGAACTTAAAGTATAATAAACAAAGAAAAAATGAGGAGGAGCCGCTCTCTACAGAGGCAACCAGGAGGTGCTCCAGGCCCTACCTGCTGTCCAGAAGGCCAAGAAAAACAGCTTGGACAGCACGCCTGCAGCTGATTCCCACCCACCTGTGTGTATGTCCTGGCATACCTGGAGGGGAGCCCTGCTCCAGACACCATTGCTTCTTCTACTGTAATGTGCATACCACCCTTAGCAGATATTACAGTGAAGGCTCTGATTCTGTAGGTAGCTAGTGGAGCCTGAGAGCCTGCATTTCTAAAAGCTCCCACGTGTTGTCAAAACTACTAGTCCAGGGACCACAAGCCTAAGCTATGCATTCCAAGTTCCAGGAACCATAGGTTAAGTAATGCAGCTTCCACAGTTCCTTAAGGAAAGAGCTCATATTCCTCTGTTCATGGAATAAGCTTGAGTAGTTGTATCTTAGTGTTTGACTTTCTTATGACTTTGTTAGATAGTTGTAAAAATGAGGGTTATTTATTTTTATTATTATTTTTGAGACAGAGTGTCACTCTGCCAGCCAGTCTGGAATGTGACCACAGCTCACTGCAGCCTCAATCTCCCAAGCTCAAGTGATCCTCTCTCCTCAGCCTCCCCAGTAGCTGGGAATATGGGTGTGCACCACCATGGCCAGCTAATTTAAAATGAGTGGGATTTAAATGCAGAGGTAGAAGAACAGGAGACAGTACAGTACATATGTCTTTGTCAGCCTTTAGCACAAGAAAAAGTTTCAGATAAAGAAGAAATCGCCTTGACGTCTTGAAGGAAATAGGTTGTAGGTTGATAAAGCTACTTGAAGATGCAGGAAAGACATGAGTTGCATAGGATCACTATCATTCTCAAAATAATTAAAGCTACAGGATCTAGCACAAGGATAACGGTAAGAATGCAGAAATTTACTGCCAAAAATGCAATTTCCAACAAAGTTATTGGGAAGGGACAGTGTCTCAAGAGCCAGTTGTTCGAAGCTGACAATTCAGATGTGAGATAAGCAATGCCTTTACTATCCTGTTAGATTGTAAGGGTTTATTTTTGAATGAGATGGAAAGGCCGGTGGTGGATACAGAAAGTGAGAACGAAGTTTCAAAAGCCTTCTTGACAGATGATTTGGACTTTGGAAAGGTGTATTGTCTAACAATGACTGAAGACTTATTTATTTATTTATTTATTTTTACAAAGTTTCCCTGAGATTCTACAAATCCTGGGAATTTCCTTATTTACTAAATAATTTTAGATATTATCTAAATTGTCATAGCTGCAATTGCTTGTAGTTAATATCAGTTTCATTCTGTGGAATCACATAGTCAACAGAAAAAAAAAAGGTGTATGAAATTATTTTTATATTGAAGAATATAGCTCTACTTTGAAGGCTATAGCCAACATAAAATTCTAAGTCAGGGGTATACAGGTAAAAATGGCATATGAAAATAGGCTCTCACCGGCCTGGGCAACAGAGCAAAACTCCCATCTCTACAAAAAATTAGCCAGCTACAGCAGTGTGGACCTGTAGTCCCAGCTACCCAGGAGGCTGAGGTAGGAAGATCACCTGAGCCCAGGAAGTCAAGGTTACAGCGAGATCTCACCACTCTACTCCAGTGTGGGTGACAGAGCAAGACCCTGTCTCAAAAAAAATAAAATAACCTCTCTCAACTTCTTACTACATGTCAGAAAAAAATGGGGCAATATTTAAACAATTTTATGATTTTGTTCATGTGTAAGGGTGACAAATACATTCTCATATATGCATGGACTTAGAAAACACGTCACTGTGTGTTCTTCTTGAAACAAATATTTGAAGATCTATTCAGTTGACAGATGAATCAAAATTAAAGACTCAATATCTAGAAAACTTGTATAAAATGAGCACCAAAAAATAATTGTAAATTTGATTACAAACCAAAAGCAAATGTCCAAACTGATCTTGAAAGAAAATATAAAAGTAATACTTTAAATTATAATATTTGAACTTTAAAATCTCAGGTTTCAATAATAAATACTGGGAAGAGAGATGCCAGGTGACTTTGGGTATCAAAAATTGTTAAATTCCTCAAGTTAGCAGAGAGGAAAACAATTACCAACTTTTTACCCGACTTGATAAGTTAAGAGAATTTGTCTCCAACAGACCTGCATTATAAGTAATACTAAAATAAGTTCTTCAGGTGAAGGAAAATGATGCCAAGCAGAAGAACAGATCCTGGGAATGGAATGAAAAACACTACAGAAGAAAGATATGTGGGTAAACATAAAAGATCTTAAACATATGCATAATATAGCCTTAGTTAGTTTGGGCTCCTGTAACAGGATACCATAGACTGGTGGCTTATAAACAACAGAAATTTATTTCCCACAATTCTAAAGGCTGGAAGTCTGAGATTAGGATGCCAGCCTGGTCAGGGTCTGATGAGGACTCTTCTGGGCCACACACAGCTGACTTCTTATTGTATCTTTATATGGCAGAAGGAGAGCTAGAGAGCTCTCTGGGGTTCCTTTTATAAGGGCACGAATTCCATGCATGAAGTCTCCACTTTCATGACCTAATGACCTCTCAAAGCCCTAACCTCTTAATACCATCATAAGAGGGTTAGGATTTCAACACAGAAATTGGGAGAGAGGGACAAAAACATTCAGTCCAAAATTCCTGTGTTTTTTGTATATTGTTATATGCATTGTTTAAAACTGTATACTGACGTATGTGACTATACTTAACACTATTCAACTAACACTTAAACATAGTAAACATAGTAAATTTTATTTTAAAAATCATAATTAAAAATAAGACAATAAAAATAAAAGCACTACTAACTAAAGCAAAACTAGTAACAATATATGTATTATAGTACTAAACATAGAAATAAAATATATGGCAAGAACATAAGGGCCAGGAAAGTCAGTTAAGGAAATTACACTGTTGGAATATTTTACATCCTTCATGAGACAGTAGATATGTCAAGGATGCATATTGCAATTTCTAGAAAAACCATACGAACTCACACAAGACACAGAAGAGGTTAATAGAGGAGATTAAAAAAGAAATATTAAAAATATGTACACTTATACTAAATGGAATACTAAAAATTACTGCATTCACCAAGGGAAAACTGATTGTTGTTCACACAGGTGATGTTGGTGAACAACAATCAGATGGGACAGATAGAAAACATATACCAAGATGGTAGACTTAAATTCAACCCTGTAATATTAGTAATTACATTAAATGTAAATGGACTAAACAACCCAGTTAGAGGCAGAAATTGTCAGTCTGGATTAAAAAGAGAAAACATAATCTGAAAACAGAAGGGTAGAAAAGGATATGTAGATATATCATGTATATTAGTTATATATAACTGTAGGATAAATCATCCCCAAAATTTAGCAGCTAAAAATGACAAACATTTATTTCACTGCTTTTTGTGGTTCAACTGAGGGAAATTTGGTTCCAAGCTACTCCTCAGGACGAGAGAGGAGATAGAGAGAATACCCAATAAAAAGCTGTCATTTTTTAAAAATTGATTTTGTTTTTTACAGCAACATTAGGTTCACTGCACAATCAAGCAGAAGGCCTACATTGGCATACCATTATCACCCAAAGTCTATAATCTACATTAAGATTCACTCTTGGTATTGTACATTCCATGGATTTGGACAAATATATAATGACATGTGTCCACCATTATAGTATCGTACAGAGTAGTCTCACTGCCCTAAAAAATCCTCTATACTCCACCTCCCTCCCTGACCCTTGGCAACTGCTGATCTTCTTTACTTCTTTCCTAGTTTTGCATTTTCCAGAATGTCATATAGTTGGAATCATACACGTAGCCTTTTAAGATTGGCTTCTTTCAATTAGTAATTGTATTTACATTTCCTCCACATCTTTTCGTGGCTTGATAGCTCATTTCTTTTTAGCACTGGATATAACTTCATTGTCTAAATGTACCACAGTTTATTTGTTCATTCACTTACTGAAGGACATCTTCGTTGCTTTCAATTTTTGGCAATTATGAATATAGCTACTACAAACATCTGTGTGCAGTTTTTTGTGTGGACATAAGTTTTCGACTTTTTGGGTTACATACCAAGGAGTGCAACTGCTAGATGGAATGGTTTTGCAAGGAATAGTCAAACTGTCTTCCAAAGTGGCTAAACCATTTTTAATTCCCACAAACAATAAATGAGAGTTCCTGTTTCTCCACAGCCTCATCAGCATTTGGTGGTGTCAGTCTTCCGGATTCTGGCCTAGATCTAATAGGGTAGTGGTGCTGTAGTCCTTTTTAATTTAATATCACAATTAAATTATGCGATATTATAATTTCACATAATTATATGTGCTATAATATAGCTGCGTTCTACCACATGCAGCACTATGCTGCATTCTACCAAATTTGTCAGTACTGAATCACTAAATCCAGTGGATATTCTAGGGAAGGGGATTACCCAAAGGTGAAAATACTGACACAAGGATTATTGGGGGCCATCTTAGAGGCTGCCCACCACACCATGCAAAACAGCAAGCACAGGAAGGCTGATGTAGCTATATTAACATCAGAAAAAGTAGACTTCAAGACAAATACATTACTGGAAATAAAGGGAGATATTTCACAATGGTAAAATGGTCAGTTCATCAAGAAGACATAACAATCTAAAAATGTATATAACAGAGCTAAAAACAAGTGTCAAAATACATAAAGCAAATGTTGACAGAACTACAGGGAGCAAAGGATAAATCAACAATCATAGTTTGAGACATGAACACCTCTCTCTCAGTAATTGACAGAGAGAGTAAACAAAACGTCAGTAAGGATGTAGAGAATTTGAACAATACTATCAACTGCCTGATTTAATTGATATCTATAGAAAGTATACCTACAATTGAACAATATACACTCTTTTCAATGTAGAAAGCATATAGAACATTTACTGAGATAGACCATATGCAGAGCCACAAAATAAATCTCTGATGACAACAAAATTTAATTTGAAAGCAATAACAATAAGATATCTAGAAAAACCCCAATACTTTGGAAATTAAGCAGTATAATTCTAAATAATTCGCAGTCAAAAAAGAAATTACAAAGGAAATGAGACAGTATGCTGAATTTGAAAATAATAAAAACACCACATACAAGAATCATGAGATGCAGTTAAAACAGTGCTAAAGGAAATTTGCAGCATTAAATGCCTACATTAGAAGAAAGAGATATGTGAAATAAATGGTATAAGTTTCCAACTTAAGAAGCTAAAAGAAGAATTAAAAACAAGAAATTTTAGAAAGCTAGAAAAAAATTAAAACAAACTAGAAAAGAATTAAAAATAAAATAAGTAGAAGAAAGAAAATTATCAAAAATAAGAGCAGAAACCAATGAAATAGAAAATGGACAGACAATGGAGAAAAATTAACAAAGCCAAACTTTGGTTCTTGGAAAAGATTAATAAAATGATCAATCTGTAGAAAGGTTGATCAAGACAAAAGAAAGAAAACAAGACAAATTACCAATATCAAGAATGAAAGAGGAGAGATCACTACAGATCCTACAGACATAACAAAGTATTAAAAGGATATTGTAAAAAAAAAAAATGTCAATAAAGTTGACAACCAAGATGAAAATGACAAACTTCTTGAAAAATACCACTTACCAAAACAGACCAAAGAAGAAACAGAAAATCCAAGTAACCATTAAAGAAATACTATTTTTAATAAAGTCTTCTCTCACACAAACCTTTCCGATTCCCCTGGCTTCACTGGTGAATGCTATCAATCATTTCATAAGGAAATTATACCAATAATACTCAAAGTCTTTCAGAAAAGAGAAGAGGGGAAATCACTCCCAACTCATTTTATGACTCCAGCATCATGCTGATATCGAAATTTGTGAAGCACACTAGAAGAAAATTATAGCTCAATATCCCTCATAAATACAGATGCAAAAATCCTTAACAGAAAATTAGAAAACCACATCCAGCAACACATAAAAACAATAATACTTCATGACCAAGCAGTTTATGCCACTTTGGTGTAACATTAAAAATCATCCAATGTAATTCACATTTTCAGAATACAGGAGGAAAATCATATGACCATCTTGATAAATGCAAACCCATTTTGACAAAATTCAACATTTGATTAAAATTTCAAAAAAGCTAGGAATGCAGAACTTAGTCTGATAAAGAATACGAAAAACCAATAGTTAATATACTTAATGATAAATCATTGAACATTTTTCCTCCTAGAATATGGAACAAGGCACAGAGGTCTGCTGTCATCATTTCTATTCAATATTGTATTGAAAGATTTTGAAAACATAATAAGGGCAGAAAAATAAATAAAAAGTGTAAAGTTGGAATAGAAGAACAAAATCTATTTTTATTTGCAGATACTATAATTGCATACATTTGTCTTTTTATGCAGTTTGCAAAGAAGTCTGTGGGGTCTCAGCAATATGCATAGCAGCAGAGAAATGTTGCTCCAGGAGCGAATGATCAGTTGGGGAATAGACTGGAGATCGTCAGACAATCAGCAAAAGATGGAGATGCATAAGGACATGAGAAAGACAGTGAATCGCAGACGTGGCTACCTCTGGCTAATAGGCTATTGCCAATTTCCCGCGTTGGAAGAAATTAAAATTTACATGAACAAATGAGATTCATTTGCATAAATTTATTTGTAGATGTGGTAGAGTAAGATCTTGACCATTAGTTGTGAGTATATAAAGTCTACTTTCATGGATGGTGATTAATAAATTCTTCTCAAATAATTCCTTTATGTTGCTTACCTCAGTTTAAAAACCTACTCAGCTTTTGGTTGTATCTGGTGATGTCAGCATTAGCCACACTCACAGCCAAGTTCTGTAGGCTTGGATGGCTACAATAGCATGACAGTGAGGTGAGGGACAAGCCCTGACATCCAAAAGCTGCTGGTGAGAAGCTGGGTTAGCCTTTTACTTGTAGCTGTCCTAAACCTAGGTCCCAAGGTACTTGACTGCACACTGCTCTTGTCCCCACAGGCCTGGAAAGTTTGGGGGTTTACTCCTCTTTGCTCAGTATCCATTTCTTCCACCCTCTCCCTGTGTCTTCTGCTATTCTGGTGCACACACGCACGTGTACATACACAAATTTATAAACACGCACACACAGGCCTATCTCATCTCTCTTGCTCTCGCTCTCTCGTTACCATTCGTTCTCCATTTGGATTTCTCTTTGGTCCCTATCTGTTGCTTTTGCCAACCATCACTCAGGTACCTTCGAAAGCCAAGAAGTAGACACCAGTTTCTCTACCTGTTCCCTTCAAGATCACACACATAGGTCACCACTGGGGACCAGTCAAAGGCCTCTGGCTCTTTCTTCAGCCACTTCTCCAGCTCCTGCAGGTTCTGGTCTGAGTAGTCAGTGACGATGATCTCCTTAAAGGATTCACAAGCAGAAAGGAGCTGATAGATAGTGGGGCCAGAGCCGATGTCAATCAGCAGGTCTCCCTTCACACCATCTGGGTTAGCGGGAGGAACAAAGAAGAGAAGTCAGGCATCTCATGGCAGTGGGCAGAGTCAAATTTACATTGTCTTCCCTGGGACTGTGCTGATGATCCTCAAAGACAGACGACTACTGTTCACAACTTTTCCCTCAAAATATTTTTTTAAAACATCTTTTCTGGGCCAGGCACAGTGGCTCATGCCTATAGTCCCAGGACTCTGGAAAGCCAAGGCAGGAGGATCACTTGAGGCCTGGAGGATGAGACCAGCCTGGACAACATAGTGAGACCTCGTCTCCACAAAAAGTTTTAAAAATTAGCTGGGCCTGGTGGGGTGCACCTGAAGACCTACTTATTGGAGAGGCTGAGGCAGAAGGATCCCTTGAGTCCAGGAGTTCGAGACTATAATGAGCTGTGATCACATCGCTGTACTCCATCCAGCCTCAGCAAGAGAGTGAGACCTACATGTCCAAAAAATATTAAAAATTAAAAATAAAAATCCCATATTTTCCCAAAATCCCTGTAATTTACATCATAGTGACAAAGAAAAAACAAATATCAAAAACACTAAAAATGTCTCACTTGAATTTTAAATAAAGCCCATCAGTTTGAAAAACCTCAAACATTAATACAATTTAAAGTAAAAAAGAAAAAGAAATCTTTTCATTTTTTATTCCCCAATACAGGGTGGAGGCACGTTGCCAGGAATTTTAAGGTCTAGGAGAAGGTAAAAAAGATCTACTTCTGGTGTACAGACTGAACACCAGATCCAGAAAGGCTGTTGCACGAAGAATGTAAAAACTATTAAGCAATACTTTCAAGGAAAGTGAATTTTTAAAAAATAAAATTGAGTTTATATAATGTATTTCTCCAAAAAGCACCAGTTCTTCATATATTGGGAGGTCTTTATCTCATGTATATTCACAGCATTCCCTTGAGTTAGGATCAGAAAAGGTACTGTTTTAGAATTTCCACTTAAGTGGCCCTTTGAGGCTAAAAGTCTCCCTCAAGTCGCCTAGCAAATCAAGGTAGATTCAGGACAGCACTCCGGCCCTCTAGTTTCCTTTTGCATGACTAAGTGAGACAGTGGATACAAAAGCACTTTGTAAACTGTGGAATCACTACACCAATATTCGTTTTTATCCTAGTTAAATAAATGGGGATGCCAAAAGGGCTGTGATGCAGCAATGATAGACACAAAACCCAGTCATGCCCTGAGACTCTATCTATAGGACTCATGTTAGTGGGGAGACATGTGGACAACAGACTTACCTAGGCAGAATATCTTGAAAAGATTTTCCAGAAGGTGCTTAAGAATCTGGCTTTCTGCAGAGTGCCTAGACCCAAACTTTTAATATTTTTCTAGGTAATCCCGAGGGTTAAAATGCCTTAGATAAGTGTCCTTGGAGGTGAAGCCTGGTTCCATTGTGTGTCACTTCTGTGCCACTGGAGTGCTGCCCTCCTTCTGTCTCCTCCAGAGGCCAGGGAGTCACCCTGCAGAAGTTGTCTTCCTGGGTCTCAGGCTATCAGCATTTCTTCCGTCAGTTCAGCCCTTCCTTTAGAACAGATGTTTGGTTAAACACTAACAGAGAAATAGACCACAAATGTTCTGGCTGTTCAGGGAAGTGATGAAATTCCTGGAGAAGGGAGCCTAGGAGAACGGGGGTGGAGGATATGGTAGAGGGAGGGCCATGAGCTGTATGCAATGCTTGCCCAACGGGTGAAGGCCGGCCACCAGGGATTGTAGACCAGTGGGAGCACTTGGGCTCGCCAGGAAAATTATTTAATGCATAAGACCCCAAAGTTCAGAGAGACAGGACATCCCCTAACAAGCACCATCATTCTTCTTGGTCTTGCCATGATTCCCCCAGGAAAACGGGTCACAAAGAATGGTTTAAATTCAAACATGTAAAAGAAAGGAAAAAAAAAAAAAAGAGGGGAAAGATGAGGATAGGAAATGTATTCAGGGCTAAGGAATGTTGGCTGAAGAAGGAGTCTCAGATGAAGTCTGGAAAGAGTAATTTTAAAAGCCTGGATAAGACTTTGTAAAGTCTAGTCCAGCCAAACATCCTTCATGCCCAGACCCCCTATCCATCCCTGCCCTAGGCTACTGCAGCTTCACCCACCACTGCCATGACCCAGTGTCTGGCAAGTACCTCCTCCCTAAGCCTCCCCACTCCTTTCAGTCAATCCAAATCCTGACAGTTCTTTCAAAGTTAACTTTACGTCCTTTAAGAATTATTTAAGGCTGGGGGCGGTGGCTCACGTCTGTAATCCCAGCACTTTGGGAGGCCAAGGCGGGCGGATCACGAGGTCAGGAGATCGAGACCATCCTGGCTAACATGGTGAAACCCCGTCTCTACTAAAAATACAAAAAATTAGGCAGGTGTGGTGGCGGGCACCTGTAGTCCCAGCTACTCGGGAGGCTGAGGCAGGAGAATGGTGTGAAGCGGGGAGGCAGAGCTTGCAGTGAGCTGAGATGGCGCCATTGCACTCCAGCCTGGGTGACAGAGAGAGACTCCATCTCAAAAAAAAAAAAAAAGAATTATTTAAATCCCCTTTTCTGAATTCACTTTGAGAAAGAGTAGGGGTGGGGCTTGATTTCAGCTCACTCCCCACGAAAGCATTCTTTCATGCATTCCCACTGATCACAAAACCCACACCACTACCTCACTGATGACATGTCCACTAGTCATCCTTTTACTTAATTCCAGGAACTGGCCTTAGGAGATAACCAATGTTGCAGGGTGTCCCACCTCGGGAAGGTATGCTGAGCAATTGATTTACAGCCTTGTTGCCACTGGCCAGACCACCAGGTGGCCCATTCCTCAAGATAACCATTGCAACCAGGTAATGCTGACCTGCATACCCTACTCCTCATGTGCTTTGCCCAGCAGCACACCCTACCTCTGATGTCAATTCCTGTGCTTTGCCTAATAAAAAAATCCCTACCGGTTATTTTCAAGGAGTCAGCAAGCCAGATAATTCTCTCTCTTTTGTTGTCTCCCTTATGCCAAGGCATAAGTTCCAGTAAAGCGTGTTTGGGAAGACTATTGGCCTTGTGTCAATTTCTATACACTGAGAGCCAAAAAAACCCATGGTCAGTGACATTGTGGCCTTAGAATTTGTTCTACCCAGCCAGGCACTTGGTTTTTTGTTTTTGTTTTTTTTTTTCTGTTTTCTTTTTTTTCTCTCTCTCTCTCTCTCTCTCTTTGGTTGCTATTTATTTTTCTTTTTAAAAACTTTTTGTGGGTACATAGTAGGTATATATATTTATGGGTTACATGAGATATTCTGATAGAGGCCTGCAATACAAAATAATCACATCAGGGTAAATGGGGTGTCCACCACTTCAAGCATGTATTTTTTTGTGTTACAAACAACCCAATTATACTTGTTTAGTTATTTTTGAAGGTACAATTAAATTATTTTTCACTATATTCACCCTGTTGTGCTAGTAAATACTAGGTCTTATTCAATCTTTCTAACTTTTTCTTCTTTTTTCTTTTTTTCTTTTCTTTTTTTTTTTTTTTGAGATGGAGTCTCATTCTGTCACCCAGGCTGGAGTGCAGTGACAGGATCTCAGCTCACTGCAATCTTCACCTCTTGGGTTCCAGCGATTTTCCTGCCTCAGCCTCCTGAGCAGCTGGGACTACAGGGGCGCACCATCACGCCCAGCTAATTTTTATATTTTTAGTAGAGACGGGGTTTCATCATGTTGGCCAGGCTGGTCTTGAACTCCTCAGGTGATCCACCCACCTCGGCCTCCCAAACTGCTGGAATTACAGGCATGAGCCACTGCGCCTGGCCTCTAACTACTTTTTATACCCATTAATGATCCCCACATCCCCCCAACCCAGCTCACTACCCCTTCCCATCCTCTTGTAACCATCCTTCTACTCTATATGTCTATGAGTTCAATTATTTTAATTTTTAGTTCCCACAAATAAGTGAGAACATGCAAAGTCTGTTTGACAAAGTCTGTTTGACATGCATATTGCAGCACTGTTCACAATAGCCAAGATTTGGAAGTACTCGAAGTGTCCATCAGCACATGAATGGATAAAGACAATGTGGTACATACACATAATGGAGTACTATTCAGTCATAAAGAAGAATTAGATCCTGTTATTATGGAACTGGAGGTCATAAATAAACCAGGCACAGAAGTGCTGCAATAAACATGGGAGTGCTGGCCGGGCGCGGTGGCTCAAGCCTGTAATCCCAGCACTTTGGGAGGCCGAGACGGGCGGATCACGAGGTCAGGAGATCGAGACCATCCTGGCTAACACGGTGAAACCCTGTCTCTACTAAAAAACACAAAAAACTAGCCGGGCGAGGTGGCGGGCGCCTGTAGTCCCAGCTACTCGGGAGGCTGAGGCAGGAGAATGGCGGGAACCCGGGAGGCGGAGCTTGCAGTGAGCTGAGATCCGGCCACAGCACTCCAGCCTGGGCGACAGAGCAAGACTCCGTCTCAAAAAAAAAAAAATAAAAATAAATAAATAAATAAATAAACATGGGAGTGCTGATAGCTCTTGGATATACTGATTTCCTTTCCTTTGGGTATATACCTAGCAGTGGGATTGCTGTGTCATATGGTAGCTCTATGTTTAATTTTTTGAGGAACATCCAAACTGTTCTCCATAGTGGTTGTACTAATTTACATTCCAACCAACAGTGTACAAAGGTTCCCTTTTCTCCATATCCTTGCCAGCTTTTTTTATTGTCTGTCTTTTGGATAAAAGTCATTTTAACTGAGGTGAGATCATATCTGGTAGTTTTGATTTGCATTTCTCTGATGATCAGTGATGTTGAGCACCTTTTCATATACCTGTTTGCCATTTATATGTCTTCTTTTGAGAAATGTCTATTCAGTTCTTTTGCCCATTTTTAAATCAGATTATTAGATATTTTACTGTAGAGTTGTTTGACCTCCCTATGTATTCTATTACTCCCTCATCAAGTGGTAGCTTGCAAATATCTTCTCTCATTCTTTGAGTTGTCTTTCACTTCGTTGACTGTTTCCTTTGCTGAAGCACTTGATTTTGTGTTGGCACATATTTGTTCTCAGTTTTGTCTGTGTCAATGTTTCTTCTCACACTAAATTTTACATATATGATAAACTAAGTCACCAACTCATTTAGCTCGAGGACTATTGATCAGTTCTCTTTGTATCCCCTATTCTACATCATGGGTTGGTCCACCTAGTAGGTGTTCAAAACATTGGTTGATTAATTGACTGTTGTCATATTGCACCAAATGCAGTGGTATCCAATATTCCATGGATGATAACTTAGCAAGGACCCATTTGGTTACAAGGCACAGAAACTCACTCAAAGAATCTCAAGTTAAAAAGATAATTGTTAATAGAATAATATAACGGAAACAAATTTTAGGGTATCTAACTGGGCCTCAAGAAACAAAAAATCGTTATTTAGTTCATGTATCTTTCTTTATTTTTCTCTACTTCATGTTGCTTCTGTTAAAGGTCTATGGGCCCTATTCTCTGCAAACATTTGCTCATCCACTGCACACAGCTCCATTCTGGCAATTCCAAATGGTAACCTCTGCCCTTGAACTTAGATCACTCATTGATCCTGCTCACTGAGTGTGTTGGGGTGGGGAAGGGGAGTAAAGGAAACCTGTGTAGTATTAAGATTGCCCATTGCAAGAAGTTACATGTGGCAGGCAAATTGTCTCAGATTATTGCAACTGTTGTATCTTCAAATGTCAATTCACAGACTTAGGAGATGTAGAATGGAAGCAGGGTGTCTTTGTGGACTGACCCGAGGCACTGCTGCTGGAACACAGACACTCCCTGCTTCTGCTGACTGCCCTAGTAATGGAGCACAGCAGGAGGCATCCAGAAAGTCCAAAGACATAAGGTGTTATCCCGGTTTGCCACTAGCAATTTGTAAAATGGACAGCTGGAAAAACTAACTTTGGAGACTCTTAAGCCTCAGTTTTGGTAAGTAAAATGGACTTAACAGTACTGATTTTACTATTCAATCTGAGGTATTGAGGAATTTCAGTGAGAGCTTTCCTTACGTTGAATGCTTACCTTGGGAAATGTGCCCCATTCCCACTCATGGGTCAATTTACCAGGGAATTTTAGACATAGTGGTGATATAGCATATATGGGGCCTTGATATTGTACCCCTTTCCCATCACTCTATTATTAATTTTTTCTACCCTCTCCAGAAGTTTCCAAGATTTACAGTCAGAATCAGATTTTTTATTATAGATAGGAATCTGTTTCCTTGTAATGACCCTCTACCCACCCTTACATAAATGTTTGTTATGAGTAAATAAATGCACATATAAGGGAAGAAACAAAGGGTGAGAAGGAAGGCAAGAAGAAAGAAAAACATGTTATTTCCATATTGTCTGGGTATTTGGTTCACTGGTGGCTGTTCTTCCAACATGGTCTGCTGGTAAAGAATTTGGTTCATCACCCCAGGCTATGACCTCATGAGAAAACAGTACTACAATACTTAGTGTACAAAAAATCAATGTAATGGCGCATTCTCCTAGAAAATACCACACTCTAGACTCCAGAGGTGCTAGATCAAATCCATCGCTAGAAAATACTATACAAACCAAAAGTATAAACACCAGCATTGCTTATGTTGGTTGGGAAAAAAGATTCCACATATTGACATATCATGTTCCAGTAATATGTCTGGCTAACTCTCAATATATATCCTTTTCCTGAAAGCCTAAAATATTAAAAAGCTAAAAATGCTGATATATAGATATACAATACCATGTATACCATATTAGCAGTAGAGGAGTTTGACAGAATGACATATGTAATTGAATAGAATATTTGTAAATAGGAAGATACGCTAAAAAATTATCCAAAATGTAACAGAGGGCAAAAGAGAAATAGAAAAAGTGAAAGAGAAAGCTAAGCGACATCAAGCATAGAGGAGAAAGATCTGCTATATGTCAGACTTGAGTTCCCGAGAGAAAAGAGAGATCAAATGGACTAGAATAATATTTAAACAGATAAAGACAGAGAATTTTCCAGAACTGATGATAAATACTGTATCAGAATCCAGTCAGCAGACAGAAACCACCTTAAACTTGAGTCAGAAATTATTAATACAAAATTTAGAACTGACTAAGTAAAAAGTGGTTAACAGCTAAGAGAGTAAAGGTAGACTCTGGGGTGTAACAGAGGTGGCAAATGCAGAAAATCACCAGGCTGACAGAACAAGGAAACCAGAGGAAACTTAGAAATTTAGAGGACAAGTCCACAGAACCAAGCATCAAAAAGCTCTGATGAGAAAGCACAGCTGCTGCAGGAATGCTGGACACCAGAGGAACCCAAGGAATGCCACTGCAGAGATGAGCCATGCATTGAGCCACGAGCTGCATGAAGACAACCATTGCCAAGATTGCTCACAGGATCATAAGCCCACAACCTAGACTTCAGAAAAAAAAAAACAAAAAACAAACAAACAAACAATAAAACAGGACATGGTGTCCCTTCCTCCTCCTCAAGCCTTGCATGTCCCTCCAGAATCTCTCATTGGCAGAACCTAACATAGAGGCACTGGCAAAGGAAAGTTGTGTGTGCAAAATCCAATTTGTAAATCTGTCCAATTTGCAATTGGAGGATAGGCTAAAAGAAATTATGCAAAATGTAGCAGAGGGAGAAAGGGAAATGGAAAAAATGAAAAAGAAAGCTAAGAGACATAGACTAGCTTTCACACCACAGAATACAGAAGGGTGGGTTGGAGCTATGAAGCAATGTATTAAGAACTGACACAGACATCAATACACAGAATCCAAAATAGGTAGTATTTATTGAGCATTTATTTGTACAAGTACTGTTCTATATGTGCTTTACACATATTAACTCATTTAATCATTGTAACAGTCTAGGAAGGACTACATTTAGAAGTCCAGTGAGTCACAAGCAAAATATTTGAAAAGCAATTCCTTCCTAGACATTTTACTGATAAAAAAAACTGCAACACCAAAGACTACAAACGATGTTAAAAACATCTAGAGAAAAAATACAAGTGATAGTTACACTAATAGCTGACTTTGCAGGACTAGGAAGCATGCTAGAAGACATGAGAATGATATTGTAAATGTGCTAAAACAAAGTAACTGTCAACTTAGAATTCTACAACCAGAAAAAGTCTTTGAAAAATTGGGACAAAATAAAGTAGCAGGCAAAACTAAAAGCTTGCCACTAGTACGTCCTCTCTAAAGGAAATTCTAAATGATGAATTTCAGACAGAAGGAATGTGAACCCCAGTGGGAGGTCTGAAATGCAAGAAGGAATGAAGAATTAACTGAGAAGGCCAACATATGGGTGATTCTAATAGACATAAAAAAATAATGCCATGTGTGGTTAAAAATAAGTAAGATGGAATTAAAGTGGCTGAGCCCTAGTTTTCCACATTAATCCACCCTGCATCAGCTTGCTTGCTTTCTCTGCCTCACTTCCCCATTTCCTCACTGGCACTTAGTGGGATCCAAAATAAAATACTTACACTCCAATTTTAGACAGCACAAAATAATATAATCAAAGTGTATTAACCTCCAAATTAGTAGAGCAGGAGAACTAGAATGACAAAATACTGTCCATTCGAAGGAAAGCAAGAATGGAGAGAAAAAGAAACAGCTCTTGAAGGACAAATACAAAGTATAAAATAAGAAGATATTTGGTGGAGGATTAAAAACAGACATAAGCCTCAGTTAAAATATATATTACATGAACAGCAGGATTAACCAACTTGATTTAATGGACATATACAATATACTGCACCCAAACCCACTGCCATGACTTGCATGTTTGATCCCCATCAAATTCATATGTTAAAATCCTAATGCTCAACATGGTAGTATTAGGAGGTGGGGTCTTTTGGGAGGCGGTAGATCATGAAGGTAGAGCCCTCATGAATGGGATCAGTGCCCTTATGAAATAGGCCCAAGAGAGCTCATTCAGCCTTTCGCCACATGAGGACACAGTGAGAACGTGCTATCTATGAAGAAGGAAACAGGTGCCCTCACCAGACACTGAATCTGTTGGTGCCTCGATCTTGTACTTCCCCGCCTCCAGAACTATGAGAATCAAATCTCTGTTGTTTATAAGCCAGC
The DNA here is from genome assembly GCF_003255815.1 of Theropithecus gelada. Lineage (NCBI taxonomy): Eukaryota > Metazoa > Chordata > Mammalia > Primates > Cercopithecidae > Theropithecus > Theropithecus gelada. The sequence goes on along the minus strand of NC_037682.1, from coordinate 105,924,795 downwards.
TAATTTATGGCATTTTGTTAGAGCATCCCAAATGGCCTAAGACACACATTTGTTTCAAGAATACATAGGCCCCTAATAAATTCCTATACACTAGCCCATAAAGCAAGCCTCAACATGTTTCAAAGGGCTAAATGATATAGGACATGCTATTTGACCAATGCATTTAAGTTAAAAGTAAAAAATAAAAGATAACTAAAACACCCTTATTTGTTTGGAAATAAACACACCAACAAACAACCTATGGGTCAAAGAAGAAATCATAAAGGAAATTATAAAATATTTCTAGCTGAGTAGTAATAAAAATATTACATATCAAAATTCATGGGTTGCAGCTAAGGCAGGGAACGCTAGTCCTCAAATATGCATACTAGTAAAGAAGAAAAACTGAAAGTTAATGAGCTAAGGAAGTTAAGAAAGTAGCATCAAAATAGACAAAAGTAGAAAGAAGAGAATTCTGCAGAGCAGAAAAGCTAAGAATTAATAGGGAGAATCAACAGGCCCAAAAGTTGGTTCTCTGAAAAGATGAATACAATTAACAAATTTCTAGCTAGAATGATCAACGCAAAAAAGAGAGAGGGCTCACATACCCAGTGTCAGGAATAAAAAGGGGAACCTCATGGCAGATGCTGCAGACATTTAAAAGATAATAACAAGATATTAGGAATAACTTTATGCCTATGTATTGAAACATTAAACTTAGAAGTTTCCAAATAAATATATAACACATATAAAATCTGAATTGCCTTGTAACCATTAAAGAATTTAAATGGAAAATTATTTTCATACAAAATCTTCAGGGCAGATGGCTTTGCCAGTGAATTCTACCACATATTCAAGTAATCAGTAATTCTAATCTTACACAAACTCAGAGAATAAAAAAAGAGAAAATACCCCTCAACTAATTTTATAAATCTAGCTAACGCCTAATACCAAGGTTACTTATGAGAAGAAAAAAATTACAAGCTAAAAATCACCCATGAGCATGAGTATAAAAATCCTGAACAAGTTATTGTCTGGTCAATAAAGTAGCAAATATGTATTTGGTGCTTACTATTTTTCAGGAACTGCTTTAAGCATTTTGGACATATTTAAAAACTTTACAGTAGTTTTGTGAGTTAGGGGCTATTATTATGCCCATTTCAGCATATGAGAAAATCAAGGCACAAAGATGTAAAGTAACTTCCCAGGTCACGTGCTAGACAGTGGTATAGCCAACTTTCAGACCTAGGCAGTCTAACACAAGAGCCTAGTTTTCTAGCAGCTATACAATGGCCAAGGTGAGTTTTTCCCAGGAATACAAAGTGATTTAACATTCAAAATTCAATTAATACAAATCATCACATGTACATGTTAAAGTAAAAATACTTTCTGATCCATTCGACAGATGCAGAAAAAAAAAGAAAAAGTTTAAATTCTATATCCATTCACAACAAAAACAATTCTTGCCAAACTGGGAATAGAACAAGGCTTCCTTAATCAGATAAAGATTACCTACAAAAACCTCAACGAACATCACTCTTCCTGATGACCCATTTACAAGCTTTCCTTTCAAGTTGAACAGACACAAAAATGCTAACAAATACCAATTTCATTCAACATCCTGGACAGTACAGTAAGGTTAAAAAAAAGTTACAAATGTAAGTATTGAGGAGGAAAAAGAAAAACCTGTTATTATTAGCAGAAAACATGATGATATAGAGAGAGAATGAAAAATAATCTACAAGTAAATTATGACAATTAATATAAGAGTTTAGCAAAGTATCTGGATGTGAAATCAACATAAACATTAAATTCATTTCTAATCAGCAACAATGAAATTTAAAACAGACATTGTCCACAAATGGCATTGAAAAATATGAAGTACCTAAGAATAAATCCAGCAAACTATGTATAAGACATTAATGGAGAAAATAATAAAATTTTATTGAAAGACATTAAAGAAGACCTAAATAAATGGAGAAATACACCACTTCATGGATGGGGAGACTCCACATGGTAAAGATGTCATTTGTCTCCAAATTGATTTATAGACTCAGTAAAATCCCAATTAAAATCCCAATAGTTTTCGGTGAAACTTGACAAGCTGGCTCTAAAATTTACATGACAGTGCCAAGGGCCAAGAGTAGCTACTCTTAAAGAAGAAAAATAAGGTGGGAGGACTTGCTCTACCAGATATAAATACTTATTATGAAGCCGTAGTAATTAAGACAGAGTAGTATTGGTAGTAGGATTGACAAATAGACCAATGGAACAGAGTAGAGAGCCCATAAAGAGACCCGCACTTTTATGAACAGTTGATACGTGACTGAGGTGATAGCTTAGATCAGTGGGGAAAAAGATAGACTTTTCAATAAATAGTGCTAAGATAATTGGGTATCTGTAGGGAGGAATAAGGAATTAGAACCCCACCTCACATTATGCACAAAAAACAATTCAGGCAGATTAACAAACTAAATATGAAGGGCAAAACTCTAAAGATTTAGAAGGTAATGTAGAAGAATAGAATATCTTTATGACCTTGGGGGCAGGTAAGGATTTCTTAAACCAGACACAAAAGCCATTAATCATAAATAAAAGATTTATAAATGCTAGTATATTACAATTAAGAATGTCTGTTCGACCAAAGACACTTTAAGAGTGAAAAGACACTCTACAGAGTGGGAAAAGATACTATAACCCATAAAACTGACAAGTGAGAATTTCTGAATTCTGACAACAGAATTTTCAAAGAACTTCTGTGAATCAATATGAAAATAAAACAAAAAACTTGAACAGACCCTTTCTGAGAAAGGAAATCCAAGTGACCGATGAACCTAGGAAAAGATACTTAATCTCATCAATAGAATGCAAATTAAACCACAATGAGATACAATTACACAGCCATCAAACTGGCAAAAATCACATCTGACCAGCACCAAAGGCCTTGACCAATAGATGTCCTTGTGCATTTCTAGCAGGCGTATAACTTGGTGCAGCATTATGAAAAACAGTCTGGCATTGACTGGCAGAGTTGAGTTGCTGCATACCCTGTGCCCAGCAATTACAGTCCAGGTACACACCTAGAGAAAAATCTGGCACATAAACATGAATGTTCTTAGCAGCATTGTTTGGAACAGACCCCAACTAGTAACAACCTAAAAGTCCAACAATGGTAGAATAAATTGGAGTGCACAGCAATGAAAATGAACCAATTACAGCTACAAGCATCAACATGGATGATTCTCCAAATGATGTAGGGCGAAACAAGAAAGTCCCAAGGAAGACCTCCTTTTCATTCCATCCATAAAGTCCAAAAGCCCAAAACAAACAAGAGTAAATTTTATTATTTAGTGATGCATAAATGGGTGGGAAAACTCAAGAAAAACAATGAGATCATTATATTAGATGTCAGGATAGTGGTTGCCTGTGGGTGAGTGGGGAGTTCGAAGTTGTGCTCAGGCTACAGAACACAGTGGGAAGAGGGGCTTCAAAGATCCTGCAGTGCTAACCAGTGCTCATGCATTTTATATTAACCTTTATGCTCTATGTAAATGTTCTATGGACTTTTCTGTGGATGCATCTCACAATTTAAAACCCATCCTGCATATCCAGACGCAGAGTTCCTCGAAACAAGCACAAATTTAGAGATCAAGTCTGCTTGATAATATTGGTCTTCCCAAGTTTCCTCTCTGAGTCAGGACCTAGTGTTTCTTTTTTCACTTAATTTTACCCAGTGGGGCTAAACCACTCAATGGTACGAAAGGATAAACAATGATCTCTGCAAAAATGGGGCAAGGATAGAGGAGAACCTTACAGAAACTGCAGCTGAAGCTTTCCCTCCAAGCTTTTCTTTCCAATGCTGGAAGAAGTCCTTCTGTGCCTCAGATGACATCAAGGCCTACTGCAGATCAGAGGGCCCCAGGATGCTTCACAGATGACACAGACTTCTGTAGGCAGTGATCTCTCTTTTGACACTCCTTGCCTTCTGCTTATCTCCAAGAAAGAAACGTACCCCTGGGTACACCACAGCAATTAGGAGCCTGCTCCCTTCGCCTCTTCCTGCTGCAGTTGTGGGTGGGTATTCACATATGTTGCAGAGAAGCAACTTCTGAGCCTCTTCCTCTTTCTCTGCTCAAACCATACCTTGTGGCAGACATGAGTCCCCAGGAAAGAATTCCAAGGCAGAGGCAAATTAAGCAACTCCTAGAGTCAGAAGCATCAGTAATTTGGGAGCCTTTTATGTGCTTGGTAATTAATAACAAATAAACAAAATTATCACCAAAACTATAACTCATCAAATTTGATGTGCTCCCACAGGGCCTGCTCTAGATTTTAGTGGATATGTACGGTGAGTCCAGGGGTGATTAATATGAGCCTTAATTGCAGGGAGGTAGGGAACCCTTTCTTGGAGTCCACAACCTGTCAGCTTCTCTCTCTTTTGTCACTCTTAAGTCGTGGCTACCTGTGGGGGTAAAAATGAGGCTGCAGACCATAAGGACGTCACTGTATGTACACAGAAGGCTGCCTTCTGCCTCGTTCTCACAGTGTGCCCTCTCATAGAGCTTTGGGTTGAAAATCCATAGCCGCAAAGACACTGATTCAGCCAGAAACTCTAGTTATCTAATTGGTCATCAACACTCAAGCATCTCAAATATTTTAACTGGCTGCTAAGTCCATTGCTCAGGTTACAGAAAGCATTGGGAAGGATGCCAAGGAGGGAGAGGAAGGGTGTAAGGTGGAAAGCTGCTCAGCTAAAGGAAGAAGAAGAGTGATGGGAGAAAAGACATGTTGGGGCAGGGCACAGTCGCTCACACCTGTAATCCCAGTACTTTTGGAGGTCGAGGTGGGCGGATCAGGAGTTCGAGACCAGCCTGGCCAACATGATGAAACTCTGTCTCTACTAAAAATACAAAAATTAGCCAGGCATAGTGGTATGCACCTGTAATCCCAGCTACTGGGGAGGCTAAGGCAGGAGAACCACTTGAACCCAGAAGGTGGAGGTTGTAGTTAGCAGAGTCTACACCACTGCACCCCAGCCTGGGTGACAGAGCGATACACTGCTTTTAAAAAAAAAAAAAGACGGCTGGGTACGGTGGCTCATGCCTGTAATCTCAGCACTTTGGGAGGCCAAGGTGGGCAGATCACGAGGTCAGGAGATCGAGACTATCCTGGCTAACATGGTGAAATCCTGTCTCTACTAAAAATACAAAAATTAGTTGGGCGTGGTGGCATGCACCTGTAGTCCCAGCTACTCAGGAGGCTGAGGCAGGAGAATCGCTTGAACCTGGGAGGCCAAGGTTGCAGTGAGCCAAGATAGCATCACTACACTCCAGCCTGGGCAAGACTGCATCTAAAAAAAAAAACAAAAAAAAAACCACACACACATGTTGGGGTGAAGGTGGTTGAGGACTACTTGGAAAAGAAAGAGATTCCTGAGCCTCTGCCAGGACCAGTTTCCATAGTCCAGCCACACGGTGTCCAGCCCTAACCCACCCCTGCTATACAGTTTGTAAACTGCAGGCAGATGGCATCCGGGGTGAGAGGGCCTTTGGCAGAGCTGGGTCCCAGCAGCGTTGCTGCAGCAGGTGGCCAGCTTGCTGGGGATCCACATCTGCCTGGCACAGGGAGGCTAGAAATCACAGTGGACCCTCCCCGACAACCTACTGGCAAAAGCTGAAAACCTGAGTGGCTTCTGTGCTATCTGCACTATTTGGCTTTGTTTCCTTCCCTCCTCGGCTTGATGCTCCTTTGTCGCATGCTTACTTACAAAACTTACTGGGACCTGATTTAGGGCTCTCTGCTCTGTTCCATTGATTTTTCTTTGCTTCCTACTAATTACTGTAATGGTACGATACCTACTTAGGACATCTGTCCTATCACTACTAATGCTATACAAATATCAAGATAATGGAGTTCACTCTTCTCGCTCTGTTTATTACCTATGTAAAAAGCAAATCGCTTTATGTTCAGGGTAAAAGATGTTAGGACTAAGATTGGATCTTGTAATTATCTTCTTCCTTTATTGTTTTGTTTAGTTTAGTTTTTGAAAAAGCATGAGGTCAGGTGGTTAAAAGAAAATGCTTATTAAATTGAAAAAAAGAGCAGCAAAGGCAGAATATAAGCTTTTTAAAAAATTGAGGATAGATGTAATAACCGCATGGAAATAAGATTCTGTGAAGAAAACTAAGCCTCAGAAGTAAAACAGCTGTGATTGTCAGTCTTCAATCTCTTGTCAAGATGCTTTCGCAATGAACTGAGAATCTGTACAGTGGAAGGAAATTCACTCATATGATTATATTTTCTTCCTCCCCTTTTATTTTCCACTCTCATTTCCCTTTCATAGACACCCATCCCAAGGAGCTTGACGTCTATTCTTTATGTGCATTTTGGTAAAATGTGTGCTGCTGTTGCGTATGCATGTATTTTTATTTGCATCATTTTCCCTATGCATTAAAGTCCTATCCCATTGTGTGTGTTCATGTGACCCACTGCTTCATGCCACTGCATAGTTCTTCGTGATTTGCACCCCTCACTTATTTATCCACACCCCCAGTGGTGGACACCTAGATTGTTTCCAACTCGCCAGCACAATGATTCCAGAAACATCCTTGTCTCCTTCATATAGAGACCCATGTGAGAATTCCTATGGGGTGCATTCCCAGGAGTAGAACTGGTGAATCCTGAGGTATCCACATATTTAATTTGAGTAAGAACCACCAGATTGCCTCCAGCAAGGCTATACCAGTCTACATCCCCACCAGCAGTGCATGGGGTTTCCTGTATCACCACACCCCCTCCCATTCCTACCATCAATTTTTAGAGTGATCTGCCTTACTAATTTTTGCTAGTCTAACGAGAATAAGTGAAGTTGTATACTTTCTCTGATGCATTTGAGCACTTCTAAACATGCATATCAGTATCAGCGAGGTAAGTTAAGTGATGTAACAGACCTCAAACCTCAGTGGCTTAACAAAATAAATGTCTGTGTTCACATCACAGACCATGGTGGGGGGCAAGGGAAGGGTACTCCCCCAGTGGTCCTTTGGGCACTCAGACTTCTTCCATTGTGTGGTTCGAGGGCCCCAGAGCCTTCCATTGGATTCTCTGCATCCAGCCAGGAGAGGATGGGAGAGCGCTCTCGGAGGAGACTGGAACGCGAGGGTTTTGAGGGCACAGTCTAAGTAGTGCTGTACATTAATCTGTTCATATTCTTTGGGCCAGAACTCCATCACATGGCCTGAGGCAAGGGGGCTGCAAAATACAGCCTGGATGTGTGCTGAAAAAAGGACATGCAAACTGGGGAGGAGTTCGACAATCTCTGTCACAAAATGCTTGCTAGCTTTTGGAGTTTCCTCTTCTATAAATTTCCTGATCACATTCTTGCTCCTTTTTGTCTTTAGACTTTTTCCTGTTGTTGATTTGCAGTAGTTCCTTGTATATTCTAGAAGATATCTGTCCCCTGTTGGTTTTATTCACTGTAAATATTTCTTCCAGTCTGTCCGCCTGATCACTTTGGCAGGAATCTAATTATCAAGCAGGAATCTAATTTTTTAAAATTGTTTTTGTATTTGTTTACAATTTGGGGGGATTTGTTTGTTGGTTTGTTTGTTGAGACAGGGTCTCACCAGGCTGGAGTCCACTGATGCAATCACAACTCATTGCAGCCTCGACCTCCCGGGCTCAAGCAATCCTCCCATCTCAGGCTCCTGAGTAGCTGGGACTTCAGGTGCATGCCACCATGCCTGGCGTTTTTAATTTTTAGTAGAGTCAAGATCTCACTACGTTGCCCAGGCTGGGGTTTACGATCTTAACCTCTGGATTCCTCTTGAGTGTACTTCGTATCAGGCACAGAAGTCTTTAGTCACTTTACCTTCCTTTGTCAATTTTCTCATCAGTCTCCAGTTTGCAGAGGAGTCACTTGTTCAGGCACAGCGAAGAAGATGTTCTCCCAGAGAAAAAGGCCTGCTAGAAAGCTAATTTCCCTGCCTCTAATTCTCTTTTTCGGCATCCAATTTCCCCTAATCCTGTAGTCCCTAGCCTAGAGAAACTCGGTTCTCCAAAGCCTCTATGGAAATGGGCAAAACTGTTTAAGAAGCCCTTTCAACTGGCTGAAGAGGGAGACAAGAACCAGCTCATGGAGTGTGTGTCTATTAAAATGGTTGCAACAGTAAACAGTGCCAAACTGGAACTTTCTCGAACACACTGGAACTTCTAATCCGTCTCATGTTGTGTGTTGACTTTGATTTCTTGTTCACACCGTCTGACCCTTTCCCTGAAAAGCCCTCCCTCCCTTTGCTTGTCTAAATTATTTTATCTTTAGTACTCAGCTTGGGCATGAATTCCAGGAAGGCTTCACTGACCTCCCCCCACCACACCCCCAGGGCTAGGTTAATGGACCTCTTCTATACTTCCCAGTGCCCTGAACATCTCTCTCTCACTGAACTTGCCACATGATGCTGCAATGGCCATTTGTCCACTAGACGGTAAGCTTTTGGAAGAGCCTGAATCCCATTCATCTTTGTATTCCTCCCACTTGCATGGGCCCTAACGCATAGATTGGCCTTAATAGCCGTTGAACGGATCTAGTGAGTTAATTGTGCCCCATCTGCTGCAATTGGCCCTACTGCCCCAGCTTCCTGGGCTTTAAGGAGGTTTTCACTATGGCAGAGAGAGGCTGGAAGCATTCTCCTGCAGGAGCCAGCTGGTGTGCCTCTCCCGTGGTCTGTCATCCAGGCAGCATATGGGCTAGCCTACATCCCTAGGGGGACCCTGGGCCAGCAGGTCTGGGTTCGCTTTCCTGGGCCTCAGCTTCTGCGGTGGAGGCGGGGCAACACGTAGAATACATGGCCCGGTGGAGGTCAAGGCACTCTGCGCTGGCTGCGGCCCTCCCCTTCCCGGTTTCCCCATTCAGAGGTCAGGATCTGGGAGAACAGAACAGGCTGCAGGCAAATGAGCAGGCGGTGGACAAGCAAAGGAGGGAAGAGCCCTCCCACCTCACTGGCCCTGCAGCCCGCCAAGCTCGAGATTCGGCTGCCCTCTTGTGTCCAGAGAGTGAAAAACAAGGGAAATAATCCCAAAACAGGTCTCAGTCTGGTGACCGCAGCCATCCTGCTGTCCTTGTGCCTCCTTTTCCCAAAGGGCACATCCCAGAGACACACATTCAGTAAGATGACCTGCCTCGTCCCCAAGAATGGGCCATCCACCCCAGTCACTGCCTGTACCTTCCCCTGGAGGTCTGAGTACCTAAGACCCTTCTCTGGAAAGGAAAAAGGAAGGGCTTGAAAATGTATAAGGGAATTATCTGGGGCAGGGCGGGCAGACAGGGTGTGGAACAGGCGGGATCAGCTCCTGTCTGCCTGCAGATTCTGCTTTTGGAGGTGTTCTCTGCTCCACCTTTGGAGAGCTCTGGTGCAGTGAAAGGGTGACTGCTGGGCTCAACACCCCTGCCCCAGGGGCGCCCCGCTCTCACACCACCATCTGGCCGTGTGAGCCCAGTCCAGGTCTGTCTATCCCAGGGACTTGTACTCAGCCGTCCCTCCAGCCCTCTGCCCCAGGTTCTCTCCACAGTGCCATGCTGTGGGTTTTCTACTTTTAGGGCTTCTCCCACTCTGAAAGTCATAACCCCATCTTTATTTATTTTTTCATTGTCTGCCTTCCCTTCCCTTCCCTTCCCAACTAGAATGAGAGCAGGGCCCTGTTTGGCTCATTCTCCGTGGCCTCAGAATGCAGAACGGGGCCTGGCACACAGCAGACTCTCAGTACATGTTTCCTGATCGAGGTTCCCAAACATGCTCAACATCCTTCCACGGCCCCACCTTTGTCACGTGGCTTCTTCCACCTGAAACACCTTCGACACCCTAGCCCACCACCACCTTCATCTCACTGCCTGCCTGGCAACGTGCTAGTTCCTGTTAGTTCCAACTCAGCGTGGACATATTCCTCTTTGTGAAGACTCCCTTGTCTCTCCCAAATTCGGCATTTCTTTCCGTGTGCTCTCACCTCCTATAAGCTGCTGCTGTTACTGTCTGCAAGCCCAGCAAGGGCAAAAATTGTTATCCTCACATTCTTAGTGCCTGGCAGATCGCAGATGACATATGAACACTTACTGGTGAACTCTGATTACCGGGGCTCCTAGAGCCATGCCTGAGCTACCTTCCTAGCATTGTCTCCTTCTGCTCTGGCATAGGGAGCCCACCCTCGAGCCAAATGAAACATCACATCATTCACCCAGCATCTTCCTAAGCTCCCTTTGGATGGGGTTAACACTCAGCTTCTGGTCCCATCTGCTGCAAGATTCTCCTGGTATCCAACTCCTGATCTGACCCCAGCACCGTGCTTTCAGCAGCGTTTTTCCTCTAGCAGGAATGCCTTTCCAACCATCACCCTCCTTTAACACTCATCTTCGCTGCAGCTTCCTCCAGGAAGTCTTCCCTGGTTCCCCAGCAGGAACTAATCCCTTCCTCTTCTGTGCTTCCCATCATCCCCTTGTATTAGAATTAGCCAGTTCTGCCTTGTAGTAGAGTCCCATGCCTACTCAGTGGGGACTTAATAAAAGTACGTTGTGTGTTTTTTAATAAATTCAGTGAATTGTAAGCTCTTTACTGTCACTAGCCACGCCTTGCACATGTCAGTATCACCCTCCCTCCTGTGACGCCAATAGCAATACCTACTCACACTAGGCCCATGTGTACATGGTGACTTGAGGATCAAAGAAGTCAATAGTCTCCCAATGTGAATGCTCATGTAACTAACACCAGGTCCTTAGAAGAACCTATCCCAGGACACACACCCTCATCCTGTGTGGCCCAGGCTGGCCCATCCTACCTTATGTAGCAAATAGGGCACCAGACAACCCAGTCCTGCCTAGGGCACTGACCTTGGAAACCCTGGGCATGTGCCTTGTTCTTTGCCTTATGCCTTCCCATCCCATCACAGCTTTCCAGCTGCACACGCCTGTGTACACCTGGAGCTCCCCTTGGATGGAGTTAGCACTCAGCCTCTGGTCCCATCTGCTGCAAGCTTCTCCTGGTATCCAACTCCTGATCTGACTCCAGCGCCTGGGATACAACCTCATTCATCACCCATGTGGTAGCAGCACTGGCAGATCTAGCCACCTTCCACTGCTTGAATCACCACACATACATGCACACACACTCACATACGCACACATAATACACACACGTATGAGGATTAGGTCCACCTCCCACCCCTACCAACAGTCACCTCTGGTACTCTCTGCCTGCTTGGAGCACTGGCCCGTTCTATCATACCAGGTGCCCAGAACATTAGTAGTGCCTTCTAGGGACAGTGCCACAACCTTTGTACCTAAGAACAAAGAGAGTGCTCTTGATGTAGCTGATATAGTTTGGATATTTGTCCCCTCCAAATCTCATGTTGAAATGTAATTCTCAATGTGGGAGGTGGGACCTGGTAGTAGGTGTTTGAGTCGTAGGGGCAAATCCCTCATGAATGGCTTAGTGCCATCCTCGCAGTAATGAGGGAGCTCTTTCACAAGAGAGCAGATCATTAAAAGAAGCCTGGCCCCTCCTCCTCTCTCTCTTGCTCCCTCTCTCGCCGTGTGACATGCCTGCTCCTCCCTTGCCTTCTGCCATGATTGTGAGCTTCCTGAGGCCTCAACAGAAGTTGAGCAGATGTTAATGCCATGCTTGTACAGCGTGCAGAACCATGAGCGAAATAAAGCTCTTTTCTTTACAAATTTACCCAGTCTCAGGTATTCCTTTACAGCATTGTAAAATGGACTAACATAGTAGCCAATATATTTCTTCTTTTAGTCATGGGTAAAGGATAAGGTAAAAACCACCGATGTCAGCACTAACGGAGAGAAAAGAGGCAGAGCAGGCGCATGAGGCAGAATGTGGTCAAGGGCTTATGTGTTGCAACTATGTTTAGTGTGAGGACCGGCCCTGGGCAAAGGTTTTGATGCTGAGCTTAGCACTGAGCTTTAGAGTACTCCACAAATATTTGTTGAATGAATCGATCACTTACCTGCCCACCTCCCATGCCCATCAACGGTTACCTCTGGTCCTCTCTGCCGGCTTGGAGCACTGTCCTGTTCTACCACAGCCTTAGTGGTGCCCTCTAGGGATAGTGCCACAATTACATCTAAGGTTCTTTCACTTATCTTGAAGTTCACCTAACACAGTATGTTATTTCTTCTCCAGGTCTCCAGATGTGGGAATTCCTGCTCTTTACCCCCCAACCCCACTCCTTCAAGTGGCTTCCCATTAAATATCCTTTACATCTCACCAATGTGCTGCTACTTCCTTCAAAAAGTCTTTCCCTGAGTGCCGCCTCCCTGCCTCAGACTAGGTTAGATGGTTTGCACTGGATCAAGAAAGAAGACAGCTTCTCCAGCTCTCTTTAGCACCGCTCATTTCATGCATACAAATAAAGTCAGCCAAAACTCTTACATACCACACCACACACATAATTATTTACTAAGTGCGTTCCTATTATATCTTTGGGGTCTTACGATAACCCTGGGGACAGGTATTATTATTTCCATTTCTTTCTTTCTTTTCTTTTCTATGTATGTATGTATTTATTTATTTATTCATTTATTTTTGAGACAGAGTCTTGCTATGTCACCCAGGCTGGAGTGCAGTGGCACGATCTCGGCTCACTGCAACCTCCACCTCCCGGGTTCAAGCGATTCTCCTGCCTCAGCCTCCTAAGTAGCTGGGATAACAGGTATGAGCCCCAATGTCCAGCTAATTTTTATATATTTTGTAGAGATGAGGTTTCGCCATGTTGACCAGGCTGGTCTTGAACTCTTGACCTCAGGTGATCCACCCGCCTCAGCCTCTCAAAATGTTAGGATTACAGGTGTGAGCCACCGCACCTGGCAATTATTTCCATTTCAGAGATGAGGAAATTAAGGTTCTGAGATATTAATGACCCACCAAAGGTCACAGAGCAAGTAAGCCAGAGCCGAAGAGGAAAAGCCATGTCTCCTGATGCAGAAACTTGTGTTCATCTCATTTCATGGGGTGGGGCTGCAGTATTCGCAGGGGTGAGGATGGAGGTGCTGAATGGGCTCAGAAGTTGTGTGGTGATAAATTGCCTAAACTAGGAGATCATGGGGGGCTCTCCCCTCTTCTCTCTATGCAACCCTGCAGAGCCCTTGAAACAAGAAGCAGCACAGCTTTATTTCCTCTGGTCCATTTCTTTCTCCCCCTCCCTGGGCCACAAGTGGAGCATATTATAAACCTCTCTGTTTGAGATCAACATTCCTGTTTACCTGGCAATCATGTATAAGACTCTAAAAGCACTTGCTGGTAAGGGTTCTAAAGAAAACGGACTAATTGGAGAGGAAAGCAAATGAGGTAGCAGGATGGTGGCTGGAAATCCTGCCCCTATGCACTCCCAGCTCCTACCAAGTCCGCTGCATCAGTCCCTTTGCCGGGCCGCAGAGAACATCCCCGGGTCATCTGAGCAGTCGTGGAAGTGGCTCTCAGCTGCCTGCTGAGCCTTCTCCAACTTCTCAAAATCCAAGCCTGTCTTCTGCAGGGGCTTCTGCAGAAATTCCTCTCCAGGGGCAGGGTGGAGAACCTCCTGTCCCACGCCATGTGGAAGCCAGTCTCAAAGCTTCTGCTTGTTGCATACGGCCCCTGGGTTGAAGCAGGGTCCCAAGTTGGCACAAGCTATCTTGGCAGGTACCCAGGGTGGGTGGGGGGAGCAGCCTGAAACCACAGGGAGAAAATGAGGCAGTCGGCCAGGGGCAGGACTGCAGGTTTCAGAGGCCATTCTTTCCAAATGTCACATGTAAGCACACTTGAGTAGCTTTCCTTAACCACCCCTCCTTTTCAGCCCACTTCTCTCTAGAAAGAAGGAAATGGAAAGAGTGGCCAGCTGGGTCATGCTTACCTCATGGGACATACAGATCACTCCTGGTCATTCTCTGTGTCTCATACACATACTTGCAGGATAACAGTATATTCTAACCCTAATCCTAACTATAACCCTAATCCTAACCTATACACAACTCACAGGATACCAGAATATTCTAACCCTAACCCTAACCATAACCATAACCCATGCACACACTCGCAAGATATCAGAATATTCTAACCCAAAACCTAACCATAACCCTAACCGCAACCCATACATACACTCACAGAATCTCAGAATATCAGAATCAGGTCACTCCTTTTACAGAGGAAGACACCGAGTCCTGGAGACATAGTTGTGACATCAGCTATTGGCACAGGCAAGCCTAGGGCCTGCCAACCCTGCAGTCAGTGCTCTTTCCACTTGCCGCCTCTCTCTCTGCAATGTGCTTCTGACAATCAGCCCATTCTTCTTTCTCTGCCTGGTCCATGCCTTAAAACAAGTCAGGCAAGTGCAAAGGGGAATGGAAAGTCTGCCTGGCACCAGCAGAGCAAAACTATTCGTACAAAGTGAGCTTGGTAGACGTTGTTGAAGATGTCCAGTACCTCCATCATCTTTCCCTCCCAGTGTCCCCTGGCCACACACTCCACTCAGTTGTCACACACATTCTCTTCTTAAATACCTATTACAGGATGTGAGGCTCATTCATACTGAGGTATAAATAAGGACGAGCACTTAAAGGGTTACTCTTTACAGCTCTTCAATAGTATATTACAAATGTCACTGTCTTAAGCAAAAGGAAGAAGGACTTAATGAACAACTTCAACCTTCTTACTTAACTGGGGTATGGGGTATTTTGGGAGTGAAGATGCTATGGCGGACTTTCCTGGTGCCCCGAAATTACACAAGCTAAGTAAATTCTATTCTGCCTCAAAGATAGATTGGTCTTAATTCCATTCGCAACTCCAGTCCCAGTGATGGCCTTCTCTGTGTTGCCCTGTTCCCAGCAGTGAAAGGTCACCTCAGGAGACCCACAGAAACGTTCCACAGGTTTGGGGTCAAAAGTCTGGAGGCTGTAATTGGAACAACAGGAACACTGACCAGTCAGAACGGTTGCCTGCCATCAAAAGCCAGCAGACTGCCATCCTGCCTGTTATGCATATGCCTGGGCTCAGATCCTGGCATCTGGGACAGTTTCCTTCTGGCTCCAGGCTTGTCTCTAGCCATCTCTTTCGGTTCCCTCCTTTGGGCTTTATAGAACTGGCTCTTCCTTTCTTCTTCCTGCAGTTCCACTGACGTCCTTCTTTCTTAGTCTCCATCTTTCTTGCCATTTCTACATGAGCCCTACAGAAAATTCTTGATTCCGAGAGCCACGGGAAGCTCTGGCATCCTCAAGGTGCAAAAACAAACACTGAACTCCTTGCCTAATCCCTTCAAGCTCACATATATATTTTACCACTGGAGACCAGTCAAATGACTGTAGCCTGTTCAGCTCTAGGCCATTCTTGTCCGTGTAGTTGTAGTTGGAAGGAATGGTCTCCTAGACAGACTCCCAGGCAGAGAGGAGCTGACAATGGTGGCCTCAGGGCCAATGTCAATTAGTCACTTTCCTATCAGCCCATCTATTTTAGAACAAGAATATTTCTAAATCATTAGTACTGAAGCATGGCTCTGAGGTCCACCCAAAAGGTTCTACTTTCTCTAAACTTATTAGAGAGACATGCTTGTTTGGGGTGAAGAGAGTCAACCACTTGGGAATGCAAACTCTAAGATTTGGAATTTAATCTGCACTAACAGCCTTAGGCACCACTGAGCACAGTCCCCAGCACTGAGCAGGGATGCTTTGGGTAGGAGGGGAGTGTTAGGAGCAGGAAGGCACTGAGGGGTGGGGCAGCAATGAGTAGAGAACCAGCTTTGTCACTTCAACTGCCAATCAACCACTGTAAATTAACTGTTCAGAGATACCTGGTCACATTCATGAGGACACTTGCTTTCCTATTCCAAGTGTTCTTCACTGAAGTGCTGTATGGCCCCAGGGAGACCATCTGTAACATGGTCTCAAATTTTTTTTTTTTTTTTTTTTTTTTTTTGAGATGAAGTCTCACTCCGTTGCCCAGGCTGGAGTACAATGGAGCGATCTCAGCTCACTGCAAACTCCAACTCCTGAGCTCAAGTGATTCTCCTGCTTCAGCCTCCTGAGTAGCTGGGATTACAGGCACATGCCACCATACGTGGCTAATTTTTGTATTTTTAGTAGAGACGGGGTTTCACCATGTTGGCCAGGCTGGACTCACACTCCCGACCTCAGGTAATCCACCCACCCCAGCCTCCCAAAGTGCTGGGATTACAGGCGTGAGCCACCGCGCCCAGCCTTAAACATATATTAAGTGTCAACTGTGTTCTAAGAATCTCGCTTGGCAGCATGGGGACTAAAATGAGAATATAGGGTCTACACACAGAACCCTTGGTCTCTTGTTCCTATCTTGCCTTCTCTCCAGCTAGGGAGAGACTGGGTTGACACAAAATATCAATATCATTTGGATTCTGGCAAGGGGCTTCCAAAATGAACAAGGCAGTGAAGAGAGAAAACGAGCTGAACCTGTTATAATTCCTCCTCTCACCCAGCCTCTAACCTCTTGTTCAGCAAGAAGCACCTCTTGCCATCTGCCTAAGCTGGAAGCTTTCACCCTCTTATCCCTGAGTTGTAACTGGTCTTTAAATGTCTTCAGATGGCAGAGCACCTGGAAGTCTTGGCCCTTTTTGTAGAATGACAGGAAATAGTCATCTCTTTAATTCTAATACACAAATTATGAACAATTTTGCCAGCAGGAAACATACCACACTACAGTAGTCAGGTCCATAGGCAATATAAAATCAGAGGCACATACATGCAGATCCAGGAAATACAGAAACACAGGCTATTGAACTTAGCATGCTTATTCACTCCTGGGTTCTGCTGCTACTCTTCATTTGCTCCCCGCTCATTTGTTTTATCCGTAGGGTACAGTGGCAGATAGGTTGAGGCAGGCATCAGAGGTTTAAGAAAAGTTTATGGCAGAAAAATTTTAAGTGGGAAAAGTCTACCTAGTGGGTTATGTTATTTTTTCTCCTGTTAATCATGAAAAGATGCCCATTGTTTGATTTCAATGGTCTAACCTGGCTAGTACCATTGTTTCCCTAGGGGCAAATCTGGAAGCCATCCACAATGATGTTTTCATGAGCCACAGTGGTGACGGGGCAGAGCAGTCAAGGCCACCCTGCAGGTGGAGAGAGGCTTCCTGCTTTCCGATGCCTTCGCAGCTTCACCCAGGACCATCAAAGATACAGCTCTTAGACTTTATGGGGGCAGGAAATCTAGACCTCGGAAACGTCAGAGACTTTGAAGGTCTCCCACCATGGACCATGTATCAAGTGGAACTAAAATTTTCCCATAGGGCAGTTTCACACACTCTGAAGGTCCAAAGTGTCTGTCAGTTACCTGGTGGCTCTCACCAACCCTGCCCCAGGGTTGAAGTAGATCTGCACCTGATGTAAAGTTTTCACAGCTACCCTGAGCACCCACAGACCTCCCACAAGGTTGAAGGAGATCAGCATCTGACTTAATCATGCCATCATAGTCCTTCTGCAGGAAATGGAAGAATCCATTTCCCAAAAGATGCTGGCTGGATTTGAAGTAGTCCAGGCGGGCTGTGGGCTCACAATCTACCCGAAAGATGTCAGGTGCTGTGGGTCCCCGAAGAGTCATGGAGGGCAGGGAGTTTGTCCAGGAAGGAGCAAACCATCTGATTCCCTGGGACCTTCTTGACTGAGTTCAGACTCAATACCCATCCCCCCAACCCCAGCTCCACCTCTAGACATTTAGGTGAAGAATTGAACAGCTGACAAAGGAAGTTTCCCGAAACTTCCTCTCCCAGGTATTCACCTCTGTCACAACCACCTCTCCCTCCTTCCAGTTCTTTCTCTGCATAATGCCCCCCTTAACCAGCCCCCAGGCTTTTCAGCAGCTTACGGTTTCCCATCTCTTCTGCTCCACTGTACTGCACTCTCTTCTACAGTGGGTTTTTAAGTAGCATACATAATTAATTTTTAAACAAAATCTCATGTGAACCACCAGGAGCTATGAGATACTAGGATGAAGATGTCTTCATTGGGTTTTAGTCTTTAGTGTTTTCAGCTCCCGAACACAACACCCTGGTTTTTGTGCCAGACCACTGAGTGGATGCTGGTAATTCGTAAACTAGGGAACACAGGAAGAAGAACAGGTTTAGATGAGGGTGAAGAGGATGACATGATGAGAAATGAGGAGTTTCATTTGGAGCATGCTTGGCTTAAGGTTGAAAAATTGACTCTAACCCAGATGCAGGTCAAAAACTCACAGAGAGACCTGAGTTCGAGCCATAGATGCAGTGGGATAAGTGTACAAAAAGCACCTGCTCTATAACTGCACTGAATTTCTTCTTCAAGTCCCCATTCAAATGGGTAACAGACATTAAATCTCCATCATTTAGAGGCTCCCGTCACTGGGGTTGGGGTGGGTGGTACTTAGTGCCAGACACAAGGGCTAACATTTGTCCCTACTACTGGCACCTACTGAGATTATATCGTATAATTTGGTCTAAGATCACAGATTTTAAAAGGTTGCAACATCCCCTTTACCCAATCTCAACATCTTTCTCCCTTTTAAAACAAACTTCCCTCTCTCTTTTATCCCCATTCTCCACTTTTATGGACTGAATTATGCCTTCCTCCCTGCCCCCTCCCAAAATTCATATGTTGAACCCCTTGGCTCCAATATGATCACTGTATTTGGAGATAGAGGCTTTACAAAGGTAATTAGGGGCCGAGCACGGTGGTTCACACCTGTAATCTCAGCACTTTGGAAGGCTGAGGCAGGTGGATCACTTGAGGTTAGGAGCTCCAGACCAGCCTGGCCAACATGGTGAAACCCTGTCGCTACTGAAAAAAATACAAAAATTAGCAGGGTGTGGTGGTGCATGCTTGTAATCCCAGCTACTCGGGAGGCTGAGGCAGGAGAATTGCTTGAACCTGAGAGGCAAAGGTTGCAGTGAGCCAAGATCATGCCACTGTACTCCAGCCTTGGCAACAAAGCAAGACAAGAAAAAAAATAAAAGAACTAAATAAAAAGGTAATAGGGTTATATGAGGTCATAGAATAGGGCCCTAATCCAGTAGGATTGCTATCCTTATCAGAAGAGGGAAACACACACAGAGAAAAGGCCACAGGAGGACACAGTGAGAAGGAGGCCATCTGCAAGCCAAGGAGAGAGACCTCACTAGAAACTAACCCTACTGCCACCTTGATCTTGGACTTCCAGCCTCCCGAACAGTGAGAAAATAAATTTCTGCTATTGAAGCCACCCAGTCTGTGGTCTTTTGTTATGGTAACACTAGCAAACTCATACACTCACCTGGGAGTAAGGGAAATCACTCTCCCTCTGCTTACGATACTCAGGGCTGTGAAACAACCATCAAAGCATTGCTTCTGCTTCAGCACCACGTTGAGAATAGAGATGAGTCTGGGGTCTTGACACTTTCTAGGCTATGCCCAGGGAAAGTACACAGGTTTCCTCTGTTCACATGTTCCTAAGTAAATGAGAATATAGAAGATATTAAAATGTAATTAATAATTCAAATCTAGTTAATTCACATATTGAATATTCTAATCTAAAAATAGAAAATATACCTTCTTTTCAAGGTACCCATGGAATATTCACAAAAACTGACTATATAAAAATCCACAAAGAAATTGTTTAAATTCTCAAAAGGTAGAAATAATACAAGATATTCTCTGATCAAATTGCAACAAAATAAATATTCAGTACAAAAACAAAAAGACTCTACCACCCAGAAATTTTAAATTTTTTTCTTAAACATTTTTGGACCAAAGAAGAAACCAAAAAAATTGAAAACTATCTAGAATTTTTAAAACTCTACACATAAGAATCTATAGGACACAAAGGATAGGAAAATCTATGACTTTAATTACTTATATTAATAACAGAAGATAATTAATACATGAATTAAGCATCTAAATCAAGAAGTTAAAAAAAAGAATAACAAGTACATTTAAATAACATGCAATGACAAAATTAATAAAAATAAAAGCTAACACTAGTAAATGAATAAAGTAATGAGTACAGAAACCAGATTGTAGTGCTGGAGGTGAGAGGGTGCTGAGGAAGTGCAGGCAGAAAATGCAAACAACACCTCTGAAAGCTTGGCTGTGAAAGGGAAGAAAGACAGGGCAGTAGCTAAAAGTGGATGAGCCTCTGATAGAGAAACACTAAATACTTTGACAGTGGAGGAAAGGCAAGGACAGATGCCAATACAAGTCAAATTTATAAGGGATAAGTAGAAAACTGAGAGTTCACAGCTGTAAATGGTGTTTTTCCTGAAAATAATGAATAGGGAGGTGCAGGTGTTTGAGATTCGGACAAAAACCCTATGGAAAACAGAAGGCAAAAACTAGGGAAATACAGAATTGTTAGGGATTGTTGAGGGCCCAGATAACCTGACAGGAATTCAATCTGCCCAGAAGTTGGATTTTCTGCAGTGTGCTGAGACGTCTTGGTGCAGAAGAGAAGACATTGGATTGAGGTAAGGTTGAGATTTTTCTGGCAAGGAGAACAGAAGTTAAACGGGCAAGAAAGAAGAGAAAGCCTTCACTGCATTTATCCAAAATACATTCATTAAGCAGATATTATGTAAGATAATAGGTTGATGTATAAGAGCACAGAGTCTGGAGCTAAACTGCCTAGATTCAAAATCTGGCTCTAACACTTACAAAAATGTGTCCATGGATTAGTTGTTTAGTCTCATTTTGCCCCAACATTTTTTTAAATGTGTGAAAACACAAGGATACTAATCTACCTCTTAGAGTTGGTGAAAGGATTAAATGAACGAATTCAAATTTAAAAATCAGAATAGAAATTTTTCTTCTGACCATGACAGAATAACAGTTATTGGAATTGCCTTTCACCATAAACAACTACAAAACTGGACAAAACCGGACAAAACCTATGACACAGCTGCTTTCAGATTCCCAGGTAGAGCACGCCCACAAATTCTGATTCAGGAGGTCTAAGGCAGGGAACCAGCTGTTTCAGTATATTTTTAAACGGTCATAAGCTTGGTTGCATGGCTGGTTTGGGAACCATAGTAAGTCCCATGTATGGAGGCTGACCCTCTCCTAACAAGCTCCAGAGGATGCAAGATAAAGAGGGAACTTTGTGAACAAGTGGGAGGACTGTACCGATGTTCTGCCTCGCTGGGAGAGGCTGGAAAAGTGACTAAAACAAGAGGTACAATTAGCTCATCTGTGAGGTTTCCTTCAGCTGTCACACGAGGGACCCTGTAAGAGGAAACAAGGCCACTGTTGATCTTGTAGCTCCCAAGTGTCTCAGAAAGGTCGGCGATGTCACCAGTCCACTGGCCTAAAGCTGGGTCAACCAGATGACTCTGCTCCATAAGGTCTCTTCAGATCATTTCCTCCTTTCACTCCTGCTACCCAGCCCCATTTCAGGCCCTCATCATCTCATAACTGAATAGTTAATAATAATCACCCCTTTCTACAACAAGTTAACAGCATGGAGAAAACAAAACTTAAGAGGAATAACGAATTGATGCAGTGTGTGGGTATGATTTTGCTCCTAATTCAAATAAATCAACTTTAAAAAGTTATTTCTGAAGCCATCAGGAACATCTGAATACAGACTGAGTGAGGATACTGAGGAATCCTAATTTCGGAAAGATATAAACGGCACTGAGGTTAAATGAGAAAAATTCATTTTGAAAAATGCATGAATTGGAGTATGTCGTGATGAAACAACATGATGTCTGGGATTTTCTTTAAAACATTTCAACAGAAACGAAAGAAAAAAGAAAGACAGAAAAGGAACAAAAGACAGAAGAATAGATGAAGCAAGTGTGGCAAAATCTGGACAATGTTGAATCTGGGTTGAATCTGGGTGATGGGTATTATGTGGGGTTCATCATATTATTCTCTTTTTATGTATATTTGAAATATACATAATTCATTAAAAATATTAAAATACTGTTAACAGAGAAATAAAACAGTGTCTGGCATCCAATTATTATGTAGGTATTGGGATTCGTAGTCATAACAATTGTGTGGCGAGCACAGTTCCTAACGCCAAGGATATGGTGGCAGACAAGGCCCTGGCTCTCACAGGGTCCACATACCGGGGACTAGGACATGATGTGACAAGTAAACGAACAAAGAAGATCATATCAAACAGTGTAAATGCTAGGAAAAACAAGCTTTATTTTTATTTATTTGTTTATTTATTTATTTATTTATTTATTTGAGATGGAGTCTCGCTCTCTCACCCAGGCTGCAGTGGCATGATCTTGGTGAACTGCAACTTCTGCCACCTGGGTTCAAGCGATTCTCCTGCCCCAGCCTCCTGAGTAGCTGGGATTACAGGTGTGCACCACCACGCCCCACTCATTTTTGTATTTTTAGTAGAGATGGGGTTTCATCGTGTTGGCCATGTTGGTCTTGAACTCCTGACCTCATTTGATTTGCCTGCCTTGGCCTCCGAAAGTGCTGGGATTACAGGTGTGAGCCACTGTGCCCAGCTGAAAACAAACTTTAGATGGGATGGTGTCTCAGTCTATTTCTGATGTTATAATGAATGCCATTTTTCAAAGAATAAAAGTTTATTCAGCTCATGGTTTTGGAGGCTAGGAAGTCCAAGGGCATGGCACCAGCGTCTGGTGTGGGCCTTTATGCTGTGTCATCACATGGTAAAAGAATTGCATGGCAAGACAGAGCAAGCAAGCCAGAGAGAGCTTGTTTTTCTAACAAAGCCACTATCAAGGTAAGAAACCTACTCCCATGATAATATCAATCCATTCATGAAGGCAGAAGAATTAAGTTTCCAACACATAAACTTCTGGGGGACACATTCAAACCATAGCAGATGGTCAGGTAAGACCCTACTGAGAGGCAATATTTGAGCTGAGACCCAAATTATATGTGAAGGAGGCAGCCATGCAAAGATATGGGGTGGGATTGGGGGTGGGGGTAGGCAAGGGGCTCTTGGCAGTGGGAACAGCACATGCAAAGGCCTGCCCTGTTCTGGAAGCAAATGAATCAGAGTGAGGCTGGGTGTAGAGGAGGGAAAAGAGTGGAAGAAGATGGTCAGAAGAAGATAGACAGTGGCAAGTTTATTTAGAGCCTTTGCTGGCAGCAAGAAGAGAAAGATGGCTAGTTAGAAAGAGCCCTGTGATAGGCATGAATAAAACATTTAGGAAAACTCTTGTCTGCAACAACTTAAAAGGTAAACTAAGTCAAGTATATACTAAGTCTATAGTTCTAAGGGAAACAGCAAGGTGGGGTGGGGGACGTAATATTAGTACGTGTTGATTGCTCCTCAGTGTTTGCAGCAAGATATTACCATGAAGAGATGTGTTCAGGTAATAACTGGCAATTTCCCAAGAAGAAATGAATGTAAGTAGGAGGAAATGAATGTAAGTAGGAGGAAATTTAGGTTTTCTTGGATATAGGAAACCTAACTGCTTCTGGACGCTAAATTACAGGAATTAAACTGGAAAAGTCTTCAAGCGTTAAAGGCTCACTATTAAAAATTATCTTACAAAGAGACTACTGTGATAAACATCAGATTAAAGGTGTTGCTTTTCCTACCCAAGCTGACTTTCAGATGACCCCAAAGTAGCCACCAGGAAGTTGACAAGGAGACTTGGAGGTGCAGAAGAAAAAATAATAATAATAACACATTAGACAACTAAGTCGAGGAAAGAACTTTAATCGTGGTTAATGGATTACTGGCATAAGAAATCGATTGGAAGCAAACACAGCCAAAGGCTATTTTTGGAGAAACTGAATTGCCAAAAGTCCATGAACCTTGCCTGATAATGTCTTTGACTCTCAAAGCTTAAAACCACACTCAGTCTCCCAAACTTGCACAAGCAGGAATTGGGCTGGTCCTGAAAGCCACGCTGTCCCAAGGCAGACTCAATCCCAAGACTCACTTCAAACGTGGCCAGGGAACAGTTAAGGAATAATCTCCCAGAGGTACATCCTAAAAGTAACAGAAATAGATGAGACATCAGGGTGGGGGAGAATGTAACTAGATAAGGGAAGAGCATCAAGGAACCTTTCAGAGACTGTCTAATATCCAGAGCTCCAGCAGATGATGGGGTGAGCCAATGAGACTGAGAAGCAGCAGCCAGTGAGGGAGGGGAAACCAGAAGTGTTTCCAAAAGGAGCAAGTCAGTTATGTAGAAAGCTGTTGGGAGATCAAGGAAGATAAAGCCAGCTGTGATATTGTGAAACATGTATTTGGTCTTCGTCCCTGTCTCTTGGCATACAACTCCTAAAATCCTTGAAAGCTTCAAAGTGATTTTATGCTGAAAGTGCCTTTTCATATGTGAATGAGTTTACTGGGGGTTGGCAGCCCATAAGCAGCTTCAGGATGGGGGCTGGTTGCTGAAAAGACCAAGGCAGGATTAGAGGGTTGGCACTTTCACCCCCACCCCGCAACATCCAGGAAGGGGAGAGGGGCCGAAGGTTGAGTTGATCTCCAATGGCCAGTAACTTAATCAATCATGCCTACAAAATGAAGCTTCCATAAGAACCCAAAAGGACAGGGTTCAGAGAGCTTCCAGACAGCTGCATCCCTGGAAGTTCCTGGAGAGTGGCACACCCAGGGAGGGCATGGAAGTGCCAAGCCCCTTCCCGTACCTCGCCCTACATACCTCTTCAACTGTATCCTTTGTAATATCCTTTACAGTAAATAGGTAAATGTGGATGTTTCCCTGAGTTCAGTGAACCACTCTAGCATATTAATCAAACCCAATGAGGAGGTTGTGGGAACCCTGATATATAGCCAGTCATCAGAAGCACGGGTCGAACAACCTGGAGCTTGCGATTGGCATTGGACGTGGAAAGCACTTTTGTGGGACTGAACCCTTAACCTGTGGGATCTGATGCTATCTCCAGGTAGGTAGTGTTGGAACTGAATTGACTTAAAGGGCACCCAGCTGGTGTCAGCTGCTGCAGAAGTGCTTGCTTGGTGTGTGGGGAGAAGCCCCCTACATTAGGTGTCAGAAGCTGTGTGTGACTATGTTGTGAGAGGGTAGCAGGAAGAAACTGTATGTTAATCCTATATTTTCAGACCAGCAAAGAAGCCATTGCATTTTGCATGGTGGAACCACTAATGAACTTGAAAAGACAATTTTAAAGGAATAACAGAGATAAAACTCCAATTGGAAATTGTTGTAAGAAAAAGGAAGGAAGACAAGGTCTGCAGACAGCTCTCTAGAATTTTGCTCTTCCAAGGAAGAGAGCAATACGGGTGGAAGCTAAAGGGGGATGTGCGCTCAAGGAAAGGTTTGCTAAAATGGGAGGTGTTCTATGCTGATGTGAATAATCAGGAAGAGAGGGGGAAACAGATATAGCAAAGAGAAGACAAGCACAGGAGCAAAGAGCTTGGAAAGACTGAGAGGATATGATCCAGAGCGCAAGAGGAGTAGCTGACTTTAAGAGGAGGACAGACACACAGTCCATTAGAAACAGGAAGCCCACGTCACTCCGGGTCTCATTTTATCAGACTTGTCAGTGGCTGGGATGAAAGACGGGCCCTGTCTCCTGAAGGCAGGCAGAGAACCAGGAAGGAAGGCATGACATGGGAGACGCATGCTGCTGCCTGTGAACCGGGTGATCTAATGTTATGCTGTTCTTGGTGTAACCAAACTGGAGGTTCAGTCGCTTGCCACTTATAGAGTTCAACAAGAGGTCTGGTATAAAGACACTGATTTCATTCCAAAGTTTAGCTTAGGGGAGGAAGTCCAGGCTTCTGCATTTAAGGCTAGCACTTCACTTTGGGGGCAGAAAGTCGGGGCTTTTAAAGGGGGACTTGGTATGTACGGCATACAGGGGAGGGAGGGAGTAGGTGTGGGGTCTACACGGTTTGTGCGTTATCTACCAGGTGGTTGGGCTGGTGCCATCATGGGCAGAGCTAGGTTACAAAGTGGCCATGATCTTGAGATACTCTTCAGGTGGGAAAGAGTTTTGTAGTGGGCACACTTCAGGTTGTAAATTCAGGTTGTAAATTGACGGCTGTCTCTCGACGCAAGCTCCTGGTAGGAGAGAGCTGGGCTCTGGAGCTGCTAAGTAAGCACACAATCAGATAAGTTTGCCCAGCAGGGAGTGTGTGGTGAAGGGAAGGTCAAGGTTATAATCATTTCTAAAGAGCTAAGTAGGAAGCAGGGAACAGGAGAAAGGAGAAAAGAGAAAAGAAAAAAATCATAATTGTAGAAAATTAACTTTTTTTCTCTTAGAAACATAGGGGTAGTCAGTTTCATTGGTGCTTGTTTTCTTTTGCCATCCTTGAGACTTCAGAGAAATCTAATTTAAACGTCCCAGGCTGGTCTCAGCTGTGCCAGAGAATTCAGGAAAAGAATTCAGCTGGTCTCAGCTGTGGAGAATTCAGGAAAAGGTCAAGTACCCATGCTTGGGATGGCGGTGAAGGAGGAATGGTAATCGGCAGATTTCCGAGAGTAAGGTGAGTATCCCTCAAGCTGAGCTGGTGGGGGCCAGTGTCCCCATCTCCCCCGCCATTTGTGACCCCTTCTTCCCAAATGGGGAGTTACTAGGGAAGATCTTTCCCTTACCTCGTCCATCAGAGGAGCCGTCATGATGCACTTCCTCTTTCTCTCCAGCTCGTGTCACTAGAAGCTCACTCTATGCTGAAGACCACACTGATCGGCGTGGAGGGGAACACAAAGTGAAATCTGCTGCTTTAAAAAGCGCTGACAGGTGATAGGAAGCCAGGGGATGTGTTTCTCTGAGGATCTTGGTAGTTGGCTCTATAGTACAGTCCTAGAATCCTAGAAGTTTCGGGTTGGAGGGGTTTTCCAAACCATTTAGTTGCATCCATTTGAGATGGCTGGAGGCGCCCAGGGGCAAGGAGAGTGACAAGATGGCCTGTCCTAAGATCGCTTCCAGTCAAATCATCTGTGGACCCAGAGTCCAGAGGTTGGCTGGTCAACCAGTTCTTAGAGCCGGAAGTGGGGTGTGGAGGGTTTAGGACAGGCGCCAGGCTCACTCACTGCAGTAAAAGGGCAGTTCGACAGAAAACCAAACACTGCATGTTCTCACTTATAAGTGGGAGCTGAACAATGAGAACACATGGACCCGTGGAGGGGAACAACACACACTAGGGCCTGTGTTGGTTAGGGGGTGAAAGGGAGAGCATCAGGAAGAATAGCTAACGAATGCTGGGCTTAATAACTAGGTGATGGGATGATCTGTGCAGCAAACCACCATGGCACATGTTTGCCTGTGTAACAAACCTGCACATCCTGCACGTGTAGCCTTGAACTTAAAAGCTGAAGACAAAAAAAATTAAAATAAAAAAAATTGAAAAGGGCAGTTGGATTTAAAGGCAGGAGCTGACTTCAGCGACCCTCCATTATGGGTTTTTAGGCTCTTGGAAGGTTCAGGACCTCAGGAAGTAAGAGTTTGTCCCATTGCACTGCAGCCTCTTACGGTCAACGTCCCAGGGTCTCAGTGACCCAGCCCTAGGGGCACTCTGGGCTCCTTCTGCAAACCCTTCGAGAACTGCTTGCTCCTTTCCCAGTCACAAAGCTTTCGAGGAGCTGAATTCCAGCTGAGTTTGATCTTACCTCAATACAAGAGGAGGCCTCGCCTATCCCTGGGGCTGGGGCTGACTGACAACAGCTTCCCATTCAGTTTTTTAGGGATGGGAGGAGTTGGCTTTGATATGGCCAGCTGGTGGACGGGAGAAGAACAGTCCAGAAAGAAATATTGAGTCAGGAGGCCTTCTGGAAAGGCCCAGCTGAACACCGCCCCCCACCTCCAAGTAGTTTAAAGCATTTCTTCTCTGGCACAAATCTGGACCACATTCCCTCCTTACTCAGCCCTACCCTGACCTGGGATAGCAGGGGACCCAAAGGAACCAAGGCAGCTTGTTGGTTTGTTTGTTTGTTTGTTTGTTTGTTTTGAGACGGAGTTTCGCTCTTGTTGCCTAGGCTGGAATGCAATGGCGCCATCTCGGCTCACCGCAACCTCTGCCTCCCGGGTTCAAGGATTGTCCTGCCGCAGCCTCCGGAGTAGCAGGGATTACAGGCGTGCACCACCACGGCCGACTAATTCATTTTATTTTTGTTTAGTAGAGATGGGGTTTCTCCATGTTGGTTAGGCTGGTCTCAAACTCCCGACTTCAGGTGATCCACCCGCCTCGGCCTCCCAAAGTGCTGGATTAAACGTGTGAGCCATCGCGCCCGGCGGAAATAAAAGGCAGGGGATTTTTTTGTTTTGTTTTTTTGAGACCGAGTCTCGCTCTGTCGCCCACTCTGGAGTGCAGTGGCGCCATCTCGGCTCACTGCAAGCTCCGCCTCCCGGGTTCACGCCATTCTCCTGCCTCAGCCTCCGGAGTATCTGGGACTACAGGCGCCGGCCAGCACACCTGGCTAATTTTTTTTTTTTTTTTTTTTGGTATTTTCAGCAGAGACGGGGTTTCACTGTGTTAGCCAGGACTGTCTCGATCTTCTGATCTCGTGATCCGCCCGCCTCGACCTCCCAAAGCGCTGGGATTACAGGCGTGAGCCACCGCGCCCGGCCCCAAGGCAGCTTTTGAAGGGACATGCAACCCCAGTTGCTTTCTGGGCGGCCTTAGCAGCAGAAGCACCTGCAGTCAGCGCCCACTAGGTGGAGACAGAGTCCCCGAGATGCCGGCAGCAGCCTCACTCGCTCCAGAACGCCAGGCTCCTGGGTCCCGGTTCCGAGGGCTCCTGTTCTAGAAATAAATGTCCGGGACCCCAGCTCCCCTTCCAGACCAGCCAGAGTCTGTCCCCACTGATAACTCACGTTTATAGCGTCATGGTGTTTAGAAGGCTGGTTCACATCATTCCTCTAGTCGGCTGCACACTCGTCCTGAGGATGGGTGGACCAGGTATTGCTGACCCCAGTCTTATGGCTGAGGAAGTGGAGCCGTCGGGAGCCTTTGAGATGCAGTGAAGGTCACGCAGTGCACAGCAGAGCTGGCCTCAAACCCAGGTCCCCTCGACTGAATCCCAGATTCGACCACATCTCAGCCGCCCCTCTTCTCTGGGGTGCACCGCATGGCAACCACCAGGCTATTTGGCATCAGAGTGGAGCCTGGATGCTTGGTTCCTTGGGTCTGCATGCTGCACCCTGATGGGGCCCATCTGGTCTTCAGAGAGCTGCTGTGCCCCAAGGCCAAGGCCCAGCTCTGCCTCAGGGGATTTGAGGGCACTCAGAGATGCAGGCAAGGACAGCGGTGTGTTTGTGGGCACTTCCGTACCCCTGAATGGGAGAACCAGTGGGGCTTGACCACACGGGAGTCGTCTCCCCAGACATCCCTGGGTGTGTGAGTGCTGGGGGGAAGTGGGGACTGGCGTCGAAGGTCTGACTTAGACCTGCTTGGTAAAGGCTGAGAATGAAGGAAAGCTTGTATTCCCAAAGTTGCCAGCAAATTCTGGACAAGCAGGTGAATGAGGCAGAAGAGCTGAGAGCAAAAAAGCAGTTTCAGTTCCACTTAGGGAATGGCTTCCTTTCTTGTGGCAAGGGGTAGAAGTTATGGGAACACACAACAGAAACTGTCAAACCTGGCTGGCTGGGGGCACGTGGGGTGGCCATCTCCTCGATGGACAGCATGCCTGAGACACCGCCTACCAGCTATGGAGTCACAGCCTCAGTTTGCCCATCTGTAAAATGAGGCCAGCGCGCGGCACCTCATCCCACAAGTGAAGGCTGAACGGCAGCATTCTGAGTGTGCTGTGAATAGCAGATTCTTCTGGTTGGTGAGCTGTTGTGTGTTGGGTGCTCCCACTCTGTCACAGAGTCAGAATAAGAGGAGCCCCGTTGGGTGCCGGGGTAGGTATGGCTGAAGCCAATGATTTCTCACGTCGTCTGGCCCTGGAGACTCAGTCAGGGTGGTGGGTAATGGGCCCGGTGCCAGGCTGCATCTCTGCACCCCGCCTCCCTAGGAAGACATGAGGGAACGGGTGCAGCCAGCCGGTGTACAGTTGGGAGCGGCTGAACGCAGCGTGGCTTTGCTATTAATGTAGTCAGTAAATAAATAAAGGAGGGCTTAAGCTTAGTGTACAGCAATCAGTTTAGAACTACAGGGTAATTAGCGCTGCAGGGGGCCGCAGGGCTGCAGAGTCAGGTTTAAATGAGCGAGTTCACTTTCACTGAGGCACCCCCTGGGGAGCAGAAAACGCAGCCTGGAGAGGAACCTGCCCTCCTGCCAGCCCACGAGTGGAAGTGGGGATGGCGGCGGGGCTGGGCCTGAAACCACACAGAGAGCTGGGGGATGGACCTGCCCCCGTGGGCCAAGGACCAGGTGTCTACATGTGTACCCCCTCACCCGCTTTCCTGCCCCACATCCTGCCCAGCAACACCCAGGCAGCTCCCAACTATGAAGTGCCACTGCCCTGTTGCCTCCTGCTCCTTCTTCTGGCATGTGGCAGACACGGGTCAGTCAGGTGGTCTATGAATCGATATAAGCACACGTGTGGGGATGCAGGAGTCCCCCACTGGGCCTCTGCCGCGTGTGTACACGTGTCCTGGGGAGGTGCCCGAGTGCGCATGTGATGTTCCTCCATCCCTGCTTTCACTCGCCCCTGACAACTGCAACATGCGCCCTGGAGTGCTAATTGCCTCTCTGTTTCCCTCCGTCTCCCTCTCCTTCTTTCAGCCATTTATACAACAAAGATTTACCAGGTGCCTGTCATGTGCCAGGCAGCGTGAGGCTCTGGGAACACAAAGATAGACAGCACACAGTTCCTGACCTCAGGGAACTGACAGTCTGGTCGTGGTGACAGTGAAGGAAACAGGTGACTAAATGGTGCTATAGAGACTCTGTGCCCAATTCAGCTTCTGGGGTCCAGGGAAGGTTTCCTGAGAAGGTTTGAGCTGAAAAGTGAATAAGGAGAAGTTGAGAGAGCCAGACAGAAAGGGTGTGTGTGTTCGTGCAGCTCTCAGAAGAGGAAACTGCACGCGCACAGGCCCACAGGGACATGGAGCTCGGTGCGGCCCAGAACACCCGTGGTCCCATCGGCTGAAGCAGAGTAGGGGTTGGCCGAGGGGCTCGAGAGTGATCCTGAGACGAAGTTGGGGTACTGAGCAGGGGCTCTGTCACGGAGGGTGTCTTGGAACTTTGTTAAGGAGTTTGAATTCCATCCTCAGAGTACTGAGGAGTCACCGGGGACTCTCATCCAGGGAGCGACATGATACTATTTGCATTTCTGGAAAATCGCTCTGGGCGGCAAACAAAGCAGAGGATGGAAGCGAGAGAGAGGGCCTGGGCGGAGGCAGAGCACTGAGGTCAGTCATCTTCAGATCCCCAGTCCCCTCCCTTCCTGGTGCCAGGGCAGTGAGGGGCTCCCACGTGGGAAGGCCTGGCCGTGCTGAGTGGAGGGAGGCAGCCTTGGCCTTGGCTTCCCTTACGCCTCTTCTCATGGGCTGCAACTTGCTCGAGTCTTCAGCAAGCCTCTGCTGGCACCGGGCCTCCGCTCTCCACCTTGGGCAGGGGAGGAGTCCCTCAGAGCCACTGGGAGGAGAGCTGCTAAGGCTGACATGACCCAAACGCCTCCTTGAATGCAGCCAAGACGACGAGGCATGCAGGGAGCTCCTGCTTAAGGTCCCTGGAGAACACCCTACAGCCCCGTGGTGGCATCTTCCCAGCCCCTGCCTCGGTGCCTGTCCCCTCTTCTGACTCCAGCAATGAGCCCTCCTGGCGAGTGTGTTCTGGAGGAGGCTGCCCACAATTGCCAGGGCTGGGGCAGAGGGCAGCGGTGGCCGGGGCTGGCAGGGGGCGGCAGTGGGGCCGCCTGCCCCGGGCAGGGAGGAGAGGGGTTGAGTCAGGCCACGGAGGGAGCATTCTCAGGCTGGTCTGGCCAGGGCCCCTTTCTCTCCATGAGATCATATCTGGGTCAAAGAGCATGTAAAGCTGGCAGAGCCGGCGGTCACACAAAGCCCATTCAGCCCAGCCCCTATTCACTCACCTCCTCTCCCCAGCGCCCGCGCCGCCGCGACCCCAGCACAGCGCCTAAGCCCCAGCTTTGATGTCCAAGAACAGAAAACGGCGATTAAATGTTGTTTTAAAGAGGGAGTGCTCACTGCCCTCCCATCTGTCAAGAGAAAGCTGAGGCCTGAGGGAGGAGAGGGAAGCTGGGGGAGGGGCGAGGAGGCGTGTGTGTGTGTGTGTGTGTGTGTGTGTGTGTGTGTGTGAGTGAGTCGGAGAGTTGGAGCAGAGTGTAGGGGTAAGGAAATAGGCAGGGGCCCAAGAAAAGCTGGGATCAGGATGGCTTGGGGGAATGGAAGCAACAGCTCAAAAAAAAACATAGAATTTTGGTTAAGGACTGGTTTCTCACATGAGAAATATGTGGAGAGGGAAAATAAGGTGGGACAGAGAAACAAAAGCAAAAAGAAAGGAGAAAAGACAACAGATGAGGAAGAGAGGTGAGGAGTGGAAAGGAGAAAAAAGACTGGGAGAGAGGAACAAGGTGAGGGGCAGGAGGGACGAAGAAAGCAGAGCAGGCGGCAAAGAGGGAGGGGAGAAAGCAAAGACAGAGAAGCAACTTTTAAGGGCTGGAGGCCCCCGGGTTGCACTTGTTCCTCCTCTTCGGACGATTGTCCAGGGGTAAGGGTAGCTCCAGGTGGTTCTCTGCTCAGCAACCCCAGGGTCGGACAGACCCCGGCCTTGGGACCAGGAGAACAGAGCTGAAAGGTAACCCTCCCAGTGCCACCCCTGGCAGGCCGGGCCTTGTTTGGTTCCCCAGGCGGTGGTGGTGGCGCATGGGGTGATGGCTCCCCACAACTCCTGGTGATGCTGGAGGCCAGGCCTGACGCTTGGCATGGGTTTACCACACCGGCGGGACCCAGCACAAGAATCATGGCTGTGTCCCCTAGGTCTTGTGAGGAGAGGGGTTATTTTGGTCAGAGACAGACAGTGAGGACGGCCTCAGGCAGAGGTGCTGAAGCACCATGTCTGGGATTGAGTGACTTTGGTTTTACAGCTACAGATAGAGTGATGCTTCCATCCCCGATAAGAGGAACAGGGAGAGGGCCAGAGAAGAGGGTTGGCCCAGACACAGGGAGATGAGACAGGGAGGGATCGTACCCATGGAGTGTTGCGGAAATCCTTTATTCTGTCCACGACAATGCAGAGCTTGCACGGCCGCCTCCCACCCATCCCCTCCCCTGCACAAGGCCACCTGCTCCAATCTCCTTTCTTAACGGCTCTTGGCTGCTACAGACGCAGGCAGGGACCTTTGATTGTGTGGAAGCTTCTTGTTGAGAAATTTCTGAAGCTTGCTTAGCTGCTAAGGAGTCAGTTGAAAATGTCTCTCTAAAGACTAAGACGGGAGACTCCTGCTTTGGGAGCTCTGGAATAAAGGACCCTGACCTGGTGTCAGGAGAGGTGGATGGAGTTCTCACTGCTGCTCACCAGCCGTGCAATCCTGAGCAAGTTATCCTAACAGAGCAACGGACTCCGACTCAGCTGCTTGCTAGCATGGTAGCCCCAGGGCGGCCAGGGTTTGTCTGTTTCGTCCCCTGCTGTAGTTCCCAGTGCCGACAACAGTAACTGGTACACGGCGGTCTTGCTGAATAAGTGAACGAGTGTCTACCTAGCACCCTGTACCAAGGATCATATGATAGTCATGTATTTAACAATGTTTTTAAGTAAAAAGTATTAGGAGAATGTTACTCAGTGCGTATGTACCTTGTAAATGTGGCATAAAAGTGACACATAGATAAGGCTAAATATGTGTAATACAGAACTTTCTTTTTCCCAGTCCCCACACAGAAATCTTAATTCCTCTACCGTGTTCCCCACACAAGAAAAGGCAAAGAGAAAAAAAAGAAAAAAAAAAACCAAGTACTTCAATAAAAAGGTGGGACGCTTCAAGCGAGAGACAACTGAATTAACTTTATTCTCTTCTAACTGCAGATTCAAGGTATACAACTGAACATTGCTATTTTTCTTATGAGACTTATAAATAAAAATACAAAAAATGTTCACTACAAAAAAATCTACTGTTAGTAGGATGTAAAAAATATTCTCTT
This sequence comes from Theropithecus gelada, assembly GCF_003255815.1. Taxonomy (NCBI): domain Eukaryota; kingdom Metazoa; phylum Chordata; class Mammalia; order Primates; family Cercopithecidae; genus Theropithecus; species Theropithecus gelada. The sequence continues at coordinate 105,890,838 of NC_037682.1, read as the reverse complement.
TGCTATAGAAGGCACAAACTTCACTTAGTGACACATGGAGAGAGAAAAAAACCTGCAGCAGTAAATTCATTTTTTCTTATTTTTTTCCTTTTTTTTTTTTTTTTAAATCTTGTCAGAAACACTGAAATTACAAAGAAACGCGTCAATCTACACGAAACGAAGGCAGATGCGGAAAGCTGCAACCAGGACTGCACAACTTCGAGTGAAACTGCTTCGGAACTAGAACAGATAAGGAGTGGCAAGCACAACTCGGGGAAGTGGGCTGGGGAGGGGCAGCAGGAGGCAGGAGAGAGGGAGAGAGAATGGAGCCGACAGAAATGAGAGGGGGAGCCAGAGGGAGGAGGGGAGGGTGGGAGGGGCAGACGGAGAGGGCAAGGGTGAGAGGTGGGGAGGAGAGAAAGAGAAAGAGATTGATTTGTACAAAAAAGTAACCAGTAAAATTGAAGAAACAAAATTGGGCAACCTCCTAAAATTAGGCTAAGAGGAGGTGCTGAGGTAGACATTAACTAGAACATCGATGAATTAAAAACACTATTATGTAATACAGAGCAATCCGACTGGCACTTGTGCTGTCACAACATAAGACAAGCCACGAAAACAAACAAATAACAAAACAAAACATAATCCCCAAACCAAAAGGCTTAGTTTCGCTTGGTCCAGCAGGGCAGCAGGGCCCTCAGTGCTATAATTTACATACATATATATATATATTTATCTTTATTTATATGGGTCGGATGTCATGGTGCACCACCACGGTTTCTTAACCTTACGAAGATCATGCATAACACTATGTGAACAAATCCTATGATACACACCAGGAGGCTGGTACCCTGTCTGCGAAGTGGGATGCCAAGGGCCCAGGGAGGCCGCAGCTGCTGGCTAACCGGCCTGCAGGGCCTACACCCCTCTTTCTCCCCGCCTTCTTCCCCCGACCCAACCTCTCTGGTTTGTCCTGCGCCCCTCTCCTGGCCATCTCTGCCTTTTTCCTCTCCCCATCCGTCCCACCACATAGGGTGAGTCTCGCTTTTCGTCCTCCCACTGAAATATCCAGGTAAGTGCCACCATTACAGCCAAGTCGGCAGAGGCTCCAGAAAGGAGGAGGTAAGATGGGAGGGGGAAAGATGACCACAGGATGGGCCTAGGAAAAGTGAATGGACAGAGTCTAATCTTCTGCTTTTCTGTCTCACATCCTGGTGCGCCCCCAGTTTTCACCCTAGCTCGGCTTGCCGGGAAACAGGCCCCAAAATTACCCCGACCCTGCCACCCTTCATGGACAGAGTCGAAAGGCTGCCCCACCTCTGCTCACTCCTCTATAAGGAGGTAAGCTCAGCGGCCCTCTTCCGTCCATAGCAGTTGTACCAGTAGCATCCAGAAAGGTACCATACACTTGTGAAAAATTGCAGCAGTTTTGTTTCTTTTTTTCTCAACATGGAAAAACTGTTCAGGCACAAAGATTAAACAAGCCCACGTTGCACCCCTTGGATTGTACTGAATCACTGGGTCCCCCAGCCTCCCTACCCACCCCTGCACCCCAGATCTGCCTTCCCCATATTCATGGCCTCCTCCTCCAAAGCAGCCCAAAGCAGCAATGATATTTACTATTTTATATCAATCTCTTGCTCTATATATATATCTATATATCTATATATTTGTCTATCCTATATATACATAGGATTTTAATGCTTTGAATGAGCGAAGGAGTGAACAGGGAAAGAGCACATGAGTGAGGTGTAAATGTCACCAAACGCATTAAGGGACACACTTGTAGGAGCTGGACATGGGAAAGGGACTATTAGCCAACGTGGCCTTGCCAGGCTGGAGAAGTTTTTCACTGTGCTGGATAAGGCAGTAGCAAGCAGGGTTGCCAGCAGTGCCACAGCTAAAGGCAGCCAGGTGGCCAAAGGAGTCAGACGGTGCCAAGAGGAGGGGAGGACAGATATTCAGATCCCACCTGGGGAGAGACCTCCCTCTACCCTCCTCCTCTCCCCTTAACTCCAGACACATTTTCCAGACAGCCTCTTAGCTTGCCCCCGGCCACTAGGCCTTGCAACATTAGAACTGTTCCGTTGTTGTGGGTAGGAAGTTGGAGAAGAGGCATGTTAGACTCTATTCAGGTGTCTTCACGGGGAGAGGAGGGTACAGCAAATTCAGAGGTGTCCCCAAACAGTAGCCCTCAGAAACCACACTCCTCTGAGCTCTCCCCCTACCTCCCTACTGGGGCCTGCAGGGCCCATCGGGTTGGGTGGGGCGTCCGGGTGCTGATTTAGTACCATCCAATGCTGCAACACCAGATTACGACAATACTGCATGATTTAACACACAACCACACACACAAAGCACACACGCACACGCACACACATGTACAAAGGGATATTTTGGTGGTGGTGGACTTTTTTTTGTCTTTTGTCTTCCTATTCACATTACAAAAGGAAAGGGCAAGGTTCTGCAGAACTGACGAAGGAACTAACAGATACTACAAAAATATTACAATTTGTAAAGATTAGCTCAACCCTCTCAGCTTTTATGAATGGAGGGGGGAGGGGCCCAGGCTGAGTGGGAAGGGCAAGGGAGTGAGGGGGTAAGCTAGTTCTATGGAATAGTTTGATTTTTTCTCTTCCTTCCCCACCAATGTTGAATGACATCTTGCTGTTAAAAATACTGTTTTCTGGGATTTACAGATCCCCTGAGGGCCAGCCAGTCCCTGCTTCTTCCCAGACCAGAGGAGGAAGCCATAGTGCATACTGATTTCTTACAGACGGCCCCTCCCCCAAATGATTTCACCCTTTTCACATTATAAACATGACAACTGTTCTAGTCACATATTTCAAGTTTAACTTCTTTTCCTTTCCAAAACACTAAGTCGTTATTACAGTTGCAAAATAGCATCCTCCCTACTTCATCATCCCTAATCAACAGTCTAGTGACACCGTCCTCCCAATTCGCATCCTCCCAACACACAATTTTAAGGCCTTCAGATTTGGTGGATGAGATTGAAGGGGAGGGCAGGAGGGCTGGGGCCGAGGGACAGGGAGGTCGTCACAGCAGCACCCATCCCTCCGGCTTCCCTACATTCCTCGTGATCCTTCTCCCCAAGACCGCTTCCCTAAACCACTTTGTAAAACCTAAGATCAAAACGCAGCCACAACTTTCTCGGCGAGAGAAAGGAAAGAAAAAATAACAATAAAAAACTCTTACACATAAAGCATGAGATGAAACGGAGGGTCCGTCCCAAAGCAAACACGAATATTGCAAATGTGCTTTCCAAAATTCAGGAGGGTTGGGGGAGGTTGGGGAAAAGAGGGAGGAAGAGCAGCAGAGTGGGAGGCGGGAAAGGAACAAAAGAACAACTGGACAAACATAAGAGGTAGCTTTTAGAAAAACAACACCCCCGCCCCAACACAACAAAACAAAGGCTGGATCCCGCCCCCCTCCCCAAAGACCAGCCGTGAAAATAGACCAATCCTGGCAATGAGAATGCACACAGAGGTGAGACCACACAGTTGCAAGGATCCAAACATAGGCCCTCAAACCTCAATGGCCCAGCAACTTGTAAGAAAGGTGGGATTCTCTCCAGAGTGTTTTAGGCTGAACGGATGGTGGCCACAGGTGACTTCGTGCACCGGCGGAGCCGATAGTGACTCCCTAGTGCCCTTTGGGGACCCATGGGACCCCAATGCAACATCCCCTCCCCACCTACGTTTTTTGTCCTCCCCGGCCCTCACATTCAGATCCTGAGTATCAACTCCTCCTGCACAGTTCCTTCCAGCTGGGAGGCTGGTCTCCAGGGGCATGGGGAGGGTCTTGGCCAGCTGAAGTCTATAAAAACAACTGTTAATTTACACAAGAAACAGAAAAGAACACCCTCCCCATTCCTCCAAGCCCCAACCAAAAAAAGAGATACAGAGGTTAAAAAAGCTCATGAGGTCACAAAAAACTGAGGTAATTCAAGTACAATGTGCTAACAGGAGACACAGAAAAGAAGCAAAACATAACACAAGGCCAAAGCGCTTTCAACTCCTCCTCCTCCTGCTGCTCCTCCTCCTCCTTCTGCTCCTCCTCCTCTCCACTGTGGACCGAGGAGCGCTGTGAGTCAGGAATTCTGTGCGACTCTCTCTGGACCTGGCTTTTCTTGCTGAGCTCACTACATCTAGGGTCCTCAGTGTGACTCAACAACTTTCTCCCTTGCCCAGCTTCCGTCACCCCACGGGCTGGGTATCCTCTTCCCCAGGTGTAGGGCCCCTCTAGAGAAAGACATCCACAACCTTCCCTTGGAACATCAGCCCTTTCACGGATTCCTTCTCCTGGGACTGAAGTAGGGCCACGTAGGGACTGTGGTTTGTTTGGTAAAATATTAGGTATTTAGTTGTGATGCTTTTCCATTTTGGAAGCAGCGCAGCAGGAATCTTGCTCACAATGGGCCTGGACTAGGGTGGGGTATTGGATTTGTTTTGTGTTCTCAGAAAGCTGAGGGAAGGAGGGGCTCTGAAGTCAGAGGCAGCTGTCCCACTAGGGAACTGGAGAAGGATGGAGACACCGCCAGGTCCCTGAGGGGCTGAGACTCCCCTGGGACTTGGAGGACAGGAGTCAAGGGGAGGCTGGGAACAAAGAGCTGGGGGAGGGGCAGGGGTCCAGAGGCTCTCAGAGACCACCAGGGGACACCCAGATGTGGCAAAGCAGAGGAAAGCAGCAGGTGGGCTGAGTGGTGGGAAGGGAAACAGAGCCCTTCCTCTCCCCCGTCGGCCGCCAGCAAACTAGAGCTGCCACTTTGAGCAGCTAGTGACCCAGCCCAGCCCCATCGGCAGGGGAGCACCGTTCTGGCTCCCCTCCTCCCTGCCTTCATCTTCTGGAGGTCTTGCGGGAGCAAGGCCGGCAGAGACTGTGTGGCTCTGATCAGAGGACCTCTCACCTGCTTTCTAGCCTCCGTTTCTGGACACATAAAGGAAGATCTGGGTGAAGGCAGGAGAAAAATGTGCCACCATTTGAGTGAACAAAATACCCCACCCCATCCCAGAAAATCAGGCAAACCTCCAGCCGGGAGAGGAGGGTAGAGGCCCCCAGAGGAGGGGCAGTGGCTTGGCATCCAGGTCATCTGGAGCCCAGAGAGAATCCAAGGCCAAAAAGCTATCAGGTTTCCTTTTCCTTCTCTTTTTTTTTTTTTCTTTTCCTTTTTTATTTTTCATAGTCCTTCCTTCATCTCGATCCAACTCTTCTTTCCTGGCTCCCCGCTCGGCTCCACCGCCGCGGGCCTCCCTTCACACGTAGCACAGGTAGAGGTACGTCTTCTCTATCCTCCAGTCGGGCGGGATCTCCTCGGGCTTGTGGCCCTTCATGTGCTTCTGCATGGAGGAGAGGCTGGGGCAGTACTCTGTGCAGATGGTGCACTGGTAGGGCGAGGCGCCGTTGTGCGTTCTCAGGTGCTTGATCATGGCCGAGTAGTCCCGGGAGCGCTGGTGGCACAGCTTACACTCAAAGGGCTTCTCACCTGAGGGCAGAGGGACAGGGCAGGAGAAAGTGAGGACAGACAGAGGGCGGTGAGGGCACCATGTCACCCTCAGGCGTGCCAGGGAAGCTGGCTTCCTCCTGCTGGGCTTGTTCCAACAGAACTTTCTGGGACAATGAAGGCACCACCCAAGACGGCAGCCACCAGTCACACATGGCTATGAACGAGGCTGGTGTGACTGGAGCTCTACAGTTTTCTGATTTTATTTCATTGTAACTAATTTAAATAGCTACATGTAGCTAGTTGACTACTGGATTGCCCAGTTCCTTGTCTTACTATTCTTAACTCTCCTAAGGCCACAGTCTTTTCCCTTTCTAATTAAGAAAATGAGTGTCTAGAAAGAGAAAGGCCCCACGGTCCTCAGGAATGGCTCTTCAAGCCACAGTTCCATCCAGGGAGCAGGTGGATCGAGACCTTTCAGGGCTACAGATGGTGGGGAGCAGGGGTGGGGGAAAATTGAGGGAACCCAGTCCTTCAAATATGCCGCACCTGGGAACCTCTATCCAGCTAAAGCCTTTTTGTTTTTTGAGGTGGTGTCTCACTGTGTTGCCCAGGCTGGAATGCAGTGGTACGAACTCAGCTCACTGCAACCTCTGCCTCCTGGGTTCAAGTGATTCTCCTGCCTCAGCCTCCCAAGTAGCTGGGATCACAGGTGCTGCCACCATGCCTGGCTAATTTTTGTATTTTTAGTAGAGACAGGGTTTCACCATGTTGGCTAGGCTGGGCTTGAACTCCTGACTTCAAATGATCTGCCTGCCTCGGCCTCCCAAAGTCCTGGGATTATAGGCATGAGCCACCGCACCCGGCCTATCCTGCTAAAACTGCTAAGACTTTGCCCTGGACCCTGTCTCCCTCCTGAGGCTAGAATTGGGGGTGGGGTGGGATGGGAAGGATAAAGAACCTGGGAGTACACAGCCACACCCTAGCCTTCTATACCCCAACTTTCCTTCCATAGAGTCCCCTAGAGCTGAGCAGAGGATGTGAGGGAACCTTGTTTCAATACAGTAATTAACTGGCCAGCCATCTCGCTATCAATACTCCTCCGTGCACAGGCCCCAGCAAATAATGAAGTAATGAACAGCCAAAGTGATCTAACCATCGACCAGCTATTTACAATAGTCACTGCCAATACAGTTAATGATCCACCTGCCAGGTCACATCCCCGACAAGGGGCTAAGGAAACCCCAGGGCTCTGGGAAATCCTCTGGGTCACTATAGGTGTCAGCAATGGACACCCAACCCTGTCCTTGGGGGCTCAAACTGGGGCACGAAAACTGAGCTCTGACAACACGTAGCTCTGCTTACTGCTCCTTCTGTCCACCCTTCCCCTCCAAAGGCAATGTACTTTCCTCTAAGCCAGCAGGATCTGCCTGAAGCCACCTCTCCCCCTTCCTCTGGACAGGACAGCTGTCCCCCCCGATCAGAGGGGGTGTCTTTGTTTTCCATGTGCCACCACCTCTTACCCTTCTGTAAATCAGCCTTCCCCACAACCAGCAACGTGCTGGTGGTAAATGTTTAACAACTGGCTTTCTAAAAAGCCCTGGTTTGTAGCATCTGCTGATTGCTATGATGTGAATACTCCTACCAGGGCCAATTTTAAGCAACTAAGGTGATGTCGCTGAACTTGAAGTTGTGAAGAAATGTGAAAAATTAGCTTTCACAAGCAAGCTCCAATACTCCACTGCCCCCAACCTCGGACACTGTGGAAGACCCTTCACTTCTTTTGTCTTCTGACCTCAGGAAAAGCAGTGGCCCACATTTCTTTTTCCAATACAAAAAATAATGTGGCTGGGCACGGTGGCTCATGCCTGTAATCCCAGCACTTTGGAGGCCGAGACGGGTGAATCACTTGAGGTCAGGAGTTCGAGACCAGACTGACCAACATGGCAAACCCGTCTCTGCTAAAAAAAAAAATACAAAATTAGCCGGGCATGGTGGCACACGCCTGTAATCCCAGGTAATCGGGAGGCTGAGGCAGGAGAATTGCTTGAACCCGGGAGGCAGAGATTGCAGTGAGCTGAGATCATGCCACTGCACTCCAGCCTGGGCAACAAGAGCGAAACTCTGTCTAAAAAAAAAAAAAATGTGAAGGCACTCTGAAATGGTAAAACATCATATGCATATAGGGATTATTAAATATATCTGCTCTTCTAATCTCAGAACCAAACACAATCTAACTTTACAATTTCCCAACTTCCATAATAACCTGATTCAATGCATCCTAATTCTTACTGTAACCCTTGAGTAACATGAAATTACCCCTAACCTTCGCTTCCAGCTAACTGGACCAACTTACCCCTAATTTAGGACTCATATACAGACATCATTTTGCATGTCACCTCTGAACTATTGGTATAGCTGCCTGGAGAGCTGGTGGGGGCTCACTGGAAAGTGTGCTGGGATTGATTAGTAATGTCTGCCTTGGCCTTGACTGGTGGCCCTCAGGCCACCTTGACTGGGGTGTGGTGGCCCTCAGGTCACCAAACCAGCCCTTAATAGAACCTCTTCTACTCTTTGATTCAGCCTGGGATCATCCTCACTTAGGCTTCTCCAGGAGACCATCTGCTTCCCACCTCCACCCAGGTCCCAGAGCCAGCTCAGACCCCTCCCTGGCCTTCGGTACCTGTGTGCACCCTATAGTGCGTCTCCAGCTGATGCTTGAGGCTGAACTTCTTGCCACAGCCATTGCACTCATAGGGTTTCTCACCCGTGTGGATGCGTTTGTGGCTCTTGAGTGTGCTCTCATCCCGGAAGCAGCTGCCACAGAACTCACACTCGTAGGGGTGGTCGCCTGTGGAGACAAGCGGCTGGATCAGGCATTTGCCTCTCCCTGCCCCCTCCTCAGGGGACAGTAGGGCACATTCAGTGCATGAGAAGGATGAGACGGCCTGTATTCACCACCTCCAAAGATAACTTAGGGATCCACGGCCACACCGCCATTGAATAAACAAGCAATACCTGTGTTCACACATGTCCACACTTTACTGTGGGCCCATGATCATCTGCGGGGCAAGGGCCAGTCCTGGGAAAAGAGAGCCCATTTGGTTCAGGGATGGACAGCAGTCCCCAGAAAGCAAGCCCTTATGTGGATACATGAGACCTCACCATCTTGCTTCTCAGATGACCTCTTCTCCCCTTCCTTTAGGTTAAGAGTGAAAGTCACTCCAGCCTGACTCCTCAACCTTCAGAGAAATCTCTCCAATTCTGGGAACTTCACATTGTTCCCCAAATACCTTCTACAGTCCCCAATTTCCTTCCTCCACAGTCTCACATAGCTGTTTCCTCTGCTCGACTTCTTCTTTTCTCCCTGGTGAACTCCTAATCATCCTTCAAAGCCCAGCTCATGATACCCCTGTGTGGACGCTTCCCTTTGATTCTCCAGGCAGAATGAATCACACTTTCCTCTGTGTCCCCAAAGAGAAGAAATGCCCAGAATTTTGTTCTTTTATTCGTGTGGTATAATTTTTATCATACTTTCGCATTAAAATGGCCCACATTTCCTGAGCACTCAGATGTGTGATGTGATCGCATAAGGTGATCATGGCAACAACCTTAAAGAAAGATATTATTCTCATTTTATAGTTGAGAAAAAATGAGATGCTTGGAGATGCTTCAACATCATCCCTGAGGTGAAATAGCAAGTGAAGAGCTGAGCTGGGATTCAGGTTTGGGTCTGGCCCTAGAGTCAGGGTACCATATACTTGTCAGCTTGCTGACACTGTGCTGTATCTACTGGCTTGCGCACCCTACCTCCGGCATGGAAGCACCACCAGGATAAGAAGCAAGCCTCACCCATCTTTGTAGTCTCAGTGCATCGCACAGGGAGGATCCCGAACAGACTCAGGAAATGGTGGGTCCATGAAGCTTGGAGAGAACTGCCTTTTCTTTTTTGAGGATCCCACTCTGAAATCTCCAGAGCATGAGAGGTTGGGGTGTGGAGAATAACCATCTTGCCTTTCATACCCAAAGTGGGGGACTTGGGGGATGAAAGGTGAGGACTCCAGCTACTTATTTATTACAGGAGTGAAGGCACAGACAATAAAGATAGATTGATCACCCCAGACTTTGTTCATGAATATTTAAATATCGCTGATTCGTCTTGTCACTGTAATTACAATTTCTCTGGGCTGCATCTCCAACAACCACAGTTTATGGTAAAGAATGGCCCACTGTATTTCACTTGTCCCTCTGCAGATGTGCAGGGCTGCCAACCGTGTAATGTCCTCTGCATTTCATACATTTTCTTCAGCTGCTGAAGGTTTAAGTCATCCACAATGACCTACGTTTTTTCATTATCCCCATGTCAAACTGCGCTCGTGCCTGGGCATAAATTGTCCTTCTCGTTATAGACTCGCATGCCTGTGCCTTCACTTCCTTTTTAAAATGATATTTTACTCTCTCCTCTCTCTCCCCTCCTCGGGCCACTAACCAAAGCTCCCCCTCCCAAAGCTAGGCCCCTGTACCCACATAAATTCTCATCTCTTCTGATGGCTCTGAGGGGTTTTTAGTAAGGCTCTGTGGGGAGCAGATGCTGGGATCTGATCAGTGACTTTCTCACGGGTGAAAGATTTGCAAGAAGCACCCATGCCATGTGAGGGGCACTTCCATCAAGTAATCAGATGGAAGAAGCTCAAAGAGTGGCATCGTGCCTTGACACCAGTTCACCCCAATCTATGGGGTGCTGCACTGGCTCAGAGGCTCAGCCAGTGAGTCCCTCACCTGCAGATCTGGGGATGGGCCAAGGCCTGGGGTTCTCAAAATTGCTACCTGCCCATCCTCACTGTCAAGAGCCATGGGACTTCCTGGCCCCTAGTCCCATCAAACTCAAGGGGAGTGGAGGCCTGTGCAAACCCTGGTACTAATTAGTTGTGTGTCTAACACAGTAAGGGCCAGTCTGTGTGCGTGCGCCTGAACCCACTCTCTCTGTGTGTCTGCACTCATATTCCCGTCTGGTCTGACATCCAACTCCCCCTCCTTACTGAATCGGCAACGATTACGACTTTAATCAAAGATTCAGTATCCTCATTAAGGTATAAATAAATAAATAAAGCCAAGGCCACGTGAGACTTCAGCCGGAGCCGGTAATTAAAACGTACATCGGCAGTCGCCCAGCTGGGGGGAAGGCAGCGGTCGGGGGGCGGGGGGCAGCTGCCTGTGCCTTTCACCTCCAGAGGGGTCCCTAACAATTTAAAAAAACAAGGGGTTAAGACAGAGGAGTTTGTTTGATCCAATTTTTATGAATTTAATTATGAAGTGGAGCACATGTTAAATGAGTTTAAATAGGAAATCTCCTGAGTCTGCCCAGGGAAAAGAATAAAAAGAATTTAGAAGGAAAAATAACAACAAAAAAAGAAACAGAAAGAAAGAAAAAGAAAAGTCACCAACACACACGTATCCCCATCCCGATCTGGGAGCACGGTGCGCACCTGGCGTGAAATCCTCACCCTGAGAGCTGATTGTGTCAGTGTGGCCATAATGTACACAAAACTGGCTGCAGAACTCAAAATCCAATTTGTGGTATGTTGATTAACTCTGTAGCCTCTTTAATGAGCTTGACATTAAGTGCAGGACAAACGAGACTAATTAGAGCCCCCTCCAGCCTGCCCGGTGCACCTGTGACTCCCCCACTCCCCCCCCAAATCTGTCCTTACTTGATGCTTTCTCTGGCACTGGCCAAGCCCAGTGTCTGCCGTCCTCCCCACCCCAGCCCCATCCTGCTGGCTCTTCAGGCCCCTCCCTCCTGGCCCCTCCCTTCAGCACAGCTGAGAGTTTATTATATGATGAGCCGTGTGAATCAGGGATCCATCAATGCCAAGAGCACGGCTGGACTAACCTACCAAACACAGCTGCTGATGCTAAACACCCGGCCCCAGCAGCAAATGGGCCAAGAACAACGGAATATTAATGAGGCATTGTGTGTGGGGTGTGCACAGCCTGTATATGGCTTGTGTGCACAGTGCCTCACTGGTGTGAAAATTGATGCGTGTTTCTGTGTGTGTGCACAGGCAGAACACATGCTCTGTGTTTCCTAGAATAAGCAAGGGCTTCTCCCTAACTCTGGAAACAGCCCCTCCCTGTGGATCTGAGCCACGGCTGACACAAGGGCATGTGACATTTTCATATCTGAGCTCTGAGAAGGTGGCATGGACAGAGCAGGGCATATCCTGGGTGGATTTAGCAGGACTGAGATCATTCAAGTCACATGAAGCCAACTGGTTGGACCCAGTGGCATGCTCCGAAGTGGCTGAAAGGTATCTAGCCATCTTTCTTAAGACCAAATGAACCTGGGGACCCGTTGAGGGAGGCGTTCATAGGAAGGTGCATATACTTGCAGGAGAGATGCTTATGCAGTCGCTGCAGAGAAAGTCCTTGTCAACATCCCACCCTCCTGGGCCCTTCTTATTGAGCCCACCCCTCTGGGCCCTACCTCCATCCTATCCCAGAAATTTTAAGTAGTTCTGTGCAAATCCGGTGGTGCTAAGGCAATGTGCTCCCCTGAACAAAATGGCATCCAGAAGTGAGAGCCAGGAAGGCTCCTTAATGAGGATACCTACCGCTGGCAGGCCAGGCCAGCTCGGTCCCTGAGAAGTAAAGCTCTTCCCTTATTTAGCAGAGCCTGCCACCCATGCAAGACCTGGTCTGCATACTCAATCTCTGAGCTGTGACAAGACTCTCAAACTGAGGAGAGGGCCTACAGTAGTTTCTTTACGTGGCATGCAGAGGTTTTTATGAGTATATGCTCTGTTACATACCCAGATGGAGACCTGACCCCAACCCTCCCTACAAACACAGCACACAAAGGCAGAGACACATGCAGACTCAGAAATGCGCATTCCTTTACCCAGGTACAGTCAGCAGAGCCCCAGTTTTGTCATAGAGAAAATAAGGAATTTAAGCCATCCACTCCCCTGTTAGGGAAGACCGGGGGCTGCTGCAGGAAAGCAAATGCCTCTTGGCCATCAGGGACCAAGTGTCCCCATCCCTGAAGCCCTAGAGGCTGGTGGCAGGGAATGGCCAGCCTCTGGGCACCTGGCCCAGCCTCCTTAGCTCATAACCCCTCCCTTGTCCCATCACCTGGAACTGGCTGAGAAGCAATATTTCATTGCTCATCATTTAAATGCCCTCCTTGTCTTCCCTAAACAGGGTTAAGGTCCAAGTACAGGCCTTTGTTATTATGGGGAAAGTAGGACTTCTTCAACTTGCCCTCAGAAGCCCGAAGCTGACTTCAGAAATGTGTATGGATGGCGTGGAGGGGCATCAAGAGTGGTGGGAGGCAGGGCAGACACTGTTAAGAGACCCAGCAGGTCAGTTTTTCTCAAAATTCATTTTGGGTCTACCTACATGAGAATCCCTTGGGAATACGTATTAATAATGCTGCATCTGGGACCCCACCCTGGCCCCATGGAATAGAAGTTTCTGAGAGTGGGACCCAAGAGCCTGCCGTTTTAATGAGCATCCTGTGTTGGACATGGAAAGACTGAACCGACGGTCCGCAGGAGGGGACTGGGAGAACTGTCCACATTTACCTGCATGCCAGGCAGCCCCTGCACGTCCAAGCCTTGAGCAGAAGGACTGAGGGCTGACTCAGCCCACCACCTCCACTTTGCGTCCTTGGAGGTAAATATAGAGACTGGCTCCCAGAGACCCAAATCCACCCATCAGCTTCACTGACCTACCTGTATGTGAGCGCAGGTGGCGTTTGAGGGCCGTGTGGCTGGGGAAGGTGCGGTTGCACTCGCTGCAGATGTAGCTGCGCACGCCCGCGTGGACCTCCATGTGCTGCTGCAGTGCGCTCTGCGCCTGGAAGCGCTTCCCACACAGCAGACAGAAGACGGCCATGTCAGTGCCTGTGGGAGACAGGAAAGGGGGCGCCTCAGAAGGCTGGGAACACAAGGCGCATTCTTTACCCATCTGGAGTGAGAGCCAGTGTCGGGACTCACACCTCCAAATCCCCATGCTCAGGGGCAAATCCAGAGTTGGCCCAGGCTGTGCAACACTGAGCACCCAGTATGTGGCCCCAGGGATGGGCAAAATCGACGTTGTTCCTGAGCTCTGGAAGCTAAAGTCTAGCGGGAGAAGGATAGACACTGATCAAATACATCACAACAGCAAGGGTAATGTGCAACTGTGTCAGGCAGTATGTAAAAGGCAGCAAAATACTAAGAGGGCACATACCAGATGGACTTCGCAGAGTCCGGGGCAAAAAGTGGGGGAGGCAAGGTAGACCCTGTGAGGACAAACAATGACAAAGATACCACGGGCCAGCTATTGTTCTAACGTAACTAATATAAATCCAAAACTCCAAAAGCTAGCCTCTGTTATCCTCACCCCTTAGACAAGGAGACTGAGGCACAGAGAGATTAACTACTTAGGCCAAAATCCCATAGAGCAGCAGTCCCCAACATTTTTGGCACCAGGGACTGGTTTCATGGAAGGCAATTTTTCCACGTATGGTGGGGGGATGGTTTCGGGATGATTCAAGCGCATTAATCATTAGACTCTCTTAAGGAGCGTGCAACCTGGATCCTGTGAATGCACAGTTCCCTATAAGGTTTATGCTCCTACGAGAATCTAATGTCGCCACTAATATGACAGGAGGTGGAGCTCAGCTTCACTCGCTCGCCTCCGGCTGTGCAGCCCAGCTCCTCACAGGCCATGGCCCAGGGTTTGGGGACTCCTGCCATAGAGTTCGTAAGTGGCAGGGCTGGGATTCACACCCACGCACCCTAGATTTTAATGCTTTCCCAAGACTAGATACAGACCCTGTTTTTGTTTTTTGATTTTTTTTTTTTTAAACTACTTCTCCACTCACTAAAGCATGAATCTTAGGTTCATTCACTCAACAAGTATTACTTGGTGCCTTCTACAAGTAACGTTGTCTTTTTGGCACTGGGGATATAACCATGGAAGAGCATGCCAAGTGCCTGCTCTCATGACCGACGTTACCCGGAACACCAGGTGAACGGCGGAATCTGGAAGATGGAATAGTGTCTGTGAACACTCTGGGCCAAAGGGAAACGTGGCCGGTGGGAGGATCAGACAGAGGAATGGTGCAGTGCAGCTGGGGAAGAAGAAGAGGAGGCTAAAGGGAAAGGTAAGGGCCAGGGTCTTGCAAACCACGTCAAGAGCTTTAGGTTCCATCCCAAAACCGACGGGCAACTGTCAAATGATTGAAAGCTAGCGAGTGATGTGAGATTTTCATTTAATTCTAACTGGCTGTTCACTCCCACAGTACCCCACAAATATAGGCTGCTATTTTCTGTTTGTTACCAACCCCTTTCTGATGCTGCTCTGGAGCCATGGCCGAAATTTCCAGCTACAGCACCACGGGAGGAAGTATCTGACCTTGTGTGTGAGTCCTAACTGGTAGCTCGGTGCCCAGCCTTTTGGGCTCTGTTTTCCTGAGCACAGGAGCCCCCTGGCAGGCCCATCTGCACGTCTCTGTGCTGGTACCTGGGCAATATCACCTGCACTTGGCCCCACACTGCTGTCCCCTGTGTGGGGGGCACAAGCAGGAAAGGTAAGTAGGCCTAGCATCTGTCAGCCCAGTCCAGAGTGGGTGGGGGCAGGGGGCAAAGCTTTGGCTGCTGGAAGCCATGGGCTGCTCAGCATGGAATCGAGAAGTGTCTGGTAGAAGGTAGGGGGAAGAGAAGGGATGGCACGAAGAACCTCCCTGCCTTCCTGGCCCATCGACAGAGATAGAAAGGAGAGGCCTGGTCCTCACCACCTCTGTCCCATTCATTGCTGGGTTAGGATGGACTAGTAGGCAGGCAAGGTCCACCTCTCACGGTCCCCTACACTTCTGTGTCCCTCATACTCACCCTGATACCCCTTCCCTTTGCAGACACTGAGGTCTAAGCACCTGGAGCCACACCCCATCTCGCCAGCAATCAGGAAGGCTGAGCAGGGAATGGGAATAGCAGCCAGCACTGGATTTTTCTCCTGGCCGTCAAAAAGCAGGAAGGAAGGGGAGCAAAACTAGGTGTTATGCTAGGTGCTTTTTCTATGTTGTCAGCTCATTTAAAACTTACAATCCTACAAGGCAGGCATTCTTATCCCCCTTTTTACTAGCGGAAAACAGAGAGATTAAATAACTTGCCTAAGATCACACAGAAAGAGGCAGAGTTGGGATCTGAAAATATCTCGGTGTGTCTGCTTTCAGAAACCATGGGGTTGGGCTCAATGCTGCCTCTGGGGCCAGCTGCCCACCTGTCTATGCTTACCCTGGAAGAGGCCCGGTAAGGACAGTACAGAGCACCCCTGCCTCTAGTACAGCTCCAGCAATGGCTAGAGAGCCCCTGGCCAGGAGTAGGCGGATGCTGGGGCTGGGTCACAAGACATAGCTCTCTGAGGCCGTGCAATCCCACTGGGAGCCACCAAGGTCTCTCGGAAATGTTGAGTAGGGTATTCAGCTCCACTTGCTGGAGGGGGACATAATGAGAGATGTATCTTTCCGGACAGAAGCAGTGCCAAGAGTTGACAGTGAGTCTTCAATATCCCTCCCTGCTTGGCCTACATACAAAGGAGCACAGTGCATCTGCAATGCGTTCTGTGCCCAGTGGCCCCCAGTTCTTCACCTTGAGGGCCCCCAGCATCTACCCCCTCTCTGCCCTTAACCCCCACCCCACAGAGAGCCCAAATTAAGCCAGGGGTTCAAACAGCTACCTTAAATCAGTAGGATTGAGTAGGCTTTGTGGGTCAGCCATGCCCTTTAAGAGCCAAGACTCCTCCTTATGCATCCTCTGAGATCCCCCGCATGGAAGGAACCTGGGCAGACGAACATGAATGGCATTGCCAGTGGGACATCTCAGCCTACACAGCCAGACCCAGAGGTGCTCTGAGGGTCAATATCACCCAGCAAGGCAGACCACGGCACTCTGCCCCCTTGGTCTTCCCAAGACCCCTAGATGCTGCCCCACTATGCTGTCCCTACTTCTCAGGGTGGCCTGAACCCACTTCATGTCCATTCAGCCAACTCACTGAGCCACTGCCAAGTGCAGGCACTGTGCTAGGTGACCAGGGGCAGGCTGAGGCTGAGCAGAGAAACTGGGTCCCAGACTAGTGGGAGACGCTGAGTTAACAACCACCCGGAGGGTAAGGCAGGGCGACTCCAAGAGCTTCTGAGATTTTGAGTTAGGCTTTTACAAGTAAACAGTGTTTGAGAAGCAAAGGACAAGAAATTGGGACACATGTGCCAGGCTAAGGAGAGAGACACCGCTGGCAAATGTCAGAGCAGATGGGGCCAAGGTCAGGCCCTGGGGATGGAGACAAGCTGGGAGATGGGAGTCAGACCATAGAGGGCTGTACATGCCAGGTAGGACAGACTGGACTTGATTCTACAGGCAATGCAGTGCCAGGAAAGGACCAAGGGTTGGTAGGATCCTAATGTCTGGGTCCCCCTCCAATTCCTTTTTTGAAACCCTAACCCCTAAGGTAATGGTATTAGGAAATGGGGCCTGGGGGGAGATAATTAGGTAATTAAAATGGGATGAGTATCCTTGTAAAAGAGGGCCCAGAGAGCTAGCCAGCCCCTTCCACCATGTGAGGACACAGAGAAGTCAGCAGTCTGCAACCAGGAGGAGGACCCTCACCAGAACTCGAACATGCTGGCACCCTGATCACAGACTTCCTAGCCTCCAGAGCTGTGAGAAATGTATGTCTGCTGTGTATAAGCCACCTAGTCTGTGGCAGTTTGTTATAGCAGCCTGAATTGACTAAGACGAGTGGTGCTAGCACGATCTGACCTGTGTTTGAAGCCGGTGACTCTGGACACACATAGGGACTAACAGCAGCAGCAAGTGGTGAGAAGCAGCGAGAGGGCTGATGCGCCACTGGAGGACGGTAGGGACCAGACCAGGGCAGAGGCTGCCAGGGCAAGGGGAGAGAGAAAATCCTAGAAAGGTGGGACAGCCAGGGAGGAGTGGCATGCACAAAATCCCAGATGGCAAGTTCCACACCTGGCCAACAGGCTGGAAGTTATATGGTCACCACCTGGAAAGGAAATGCCATGATGTCCCTACAGTGGTCTCTCTCCCTTTCCTGGGACATTCCACAAGGTGCAGGGGTGCTCCTTGGCCACGTATCCACCAACCAAGGCTCCCAGGGGAAGAAAGGGGGGCCTCTGAGACTCAGCATCCACTTCCCCCATTCTTCTGCTTGGAGACTAACAGCTATGATGATAGAAAAGTATTTAAAAAAAAAAAAAGGGAAAGGGCGGGGGAGATGTGGGTGAGACACAAGAAAAGCTATTGGTGCATGTGAGTTAAGAATCTAGAGACTAGATGTGAGTTATTAAACAATTTGCTGCTGTTTCAGCCTAGCTGATTGTTCGCATGTATGATGAGTCAGGGCAGATTCTATTACACTGGGAGATTAAGCAAATAAATGCTAGCTTTTGGAAACACATTAAAATGTGGGACTATGGAAATAAAATTATCTAGAAAATTGTATTAGCAATTCATTAGCTGCAGTGAGATGTGCGGCGGGGCAGGGGGGCCTGGAAGCACTGGAACACTCTGCTCCCTTCAACACCTGGGTTCTGTCCTCTGCTATGGAGAGACGTCAGGCCTGGTACCAGTGGGGAGAGGGGAGGTGCTCTGACTGGATGAACAAGACCCTCAGAAGTCAAATGGTCCGCATGACACAGGGGAAGGAAAAGAAGCAGAGGGGTCCCAGCTCTCCCATATACTTGCCTTGTGGTCCTGAGCAAGTCATTTTACTTCGCCAGATCCATTTGCTCCTTATCCACCATATTGTGGTTATCAAGAACATCGAATGAGACATCCACATGAAAAAACTTTATAACGTGGTCACAGAGCCAATGCCAGCCAAACACCACCTTCATCTGAACTAGAAAATCATGTCTCCTCCTCTGGGCAGCCCCACAGACCTGGTGAGTACAGAGAGGGCTGGGTTTTGGGCTCTTTCCTTCTCAGCTGGGTACCCTTGTGCCGTGAACAACCTGGATCGTGAGTCATGGCGTGAGTCATGGCAGCCCTGCACAATACACATGCCTAAGCTGTTTTGTTGTCTCTGGACTGCTGCTTTCTGGGAAGCCTAGAGAAGGCATCTTTGAGGAATTACACCACTTAGGATTCAGTGCCAACAACACCATCTTCCTCTGAAATCCCTCACTGTTGTATCTGGTGTGGTACAGCCCTGTATTGCATTTATTTTGGACTTTCAGCTCTGCCTAATAGATTATAAGCCTCCAAAGTAGGAACTATGGTATTCATCTTTATATTCCCCAACACACAGCACATGGCCTGATATAGAGTAGGCACTTAATAACTGCATGTTGAATTAGTAAATAAATAAGGGGCTGTGAGACAGTCACAAAGGGTGGGGGAGGAAGTACGAGGAGAGTCATGGTACAGAAGGCTAGGGATGCGGAAAGTTCAGACCACAGTCCACAAATGAAACCACGACTAAGAGGCATCCAACCACTCTCCTTGGAAATCAGTAATGACAAGTGACCCACAGGCAGCAGATCTCAGTGAGACCTCCTGTGTCTGTCTGGTGGACTAGACAGGACTTCTTAGTTCTTACTCCATGTCTGAGCTCTGTTGCTCAGAAGCAAAGACCCAGACCATAGAAGGATTGGTGTTGCCATATTTTACAGTGAAACAGTACAAAGATCCCAATTCTGGCCCAGAGGTGCAGCCCTTCTTGGATTTGTGATCCTAGTCCAGGCAGCTGTTGTCCTTAACCTCGGTTTCTTCATCTAGGAAAGAGAATTCATAACTAATCTGCCCTTTCCAGCCCTAACTTCATAGTCCTGTTAGGATGCAACTGACAAATGTTTTTGATTATGTAAATCCTACAAATGTATTGCTTTCTCTCAATTTGTACATTTCAATGTAAATCAGATATATAAGTCAGCTTTTACTCAAGAAAATAATTTTTCAGGTCAAGGAATTAGCACCTCTGCTCTTCTGAAGAATGAATGGGACTCAGTCTTAGCCTGGACTCCCAGGGTATCTGCTCAAAGGGAATCCGAAGTAGGAAAAGGGGATGCATGTGGAAAGGATGACGCTATCAAGACTCAAGGAACATGACTCTTAGTAATATGGGCAGGGTCCATGCAAATATCTGGGACCACATTTGCATAAATTGTATCTCCAGGGAAGGTGACCCACACCAGACCCCCAAGTGCCAATACAGCCAGTTTTGACTACAGGGCATGTATGACTCAAAGTCTTCCAATTTAAAACAAGCTTAACTTTAGCAAAAAAAAAAAAAAAAAAAGGAGAATGAAAGAAAAAAAAAGAAAAAGAGAGAAAGGGAGAAAGCCAGGCCAGGGTGGAATAGAGGCAGAAGGGATGACATAGACCTAGGGTATTTCACCCAGGTGATGACGGGGTCTGAAATTATGAAACACAAAACCCCTCATGTTTACACCTGTGCCATTTCCATACCAATTATCTCTTTAATAGATGGGAAGGAAGAGGATCAGAGGAGTACACAGCTGGAGAAGATGTTCAGGTGCTACACCTTCTTGGAGCAAAGCTCTTATTATCTCCTGCTATAAGCAGTTTCTTAATCAAAGGAGCAGAGGGATCTAAATATACTCCAGCTTTTTTTGGTAAGCAGGCTGGGACTGCTGTGTGTGCATGTGCTGGGGCGTGTGCATGCCCGTGTGTGTGTGTGCGTGCACATGTACCCCGGAGGGGCTTCTCATGTCCAATCCTACCCAACCTCACCCAACCCTGCCACCCCGAAAGCTGCTTCTCCCCACAGAAAGAAAATATCAAATTTAGGAGGGTGTGAAAACCTTGATTTAAACTAGAAACTTCCCCCTCCCTCCACCCCTAGCCCCCAAATCCTTCAGATATGTCTTTCTGCTCCCTCTGACATCCTGGGGATGACTCTTTCCTAAGACACCATCTCCAGCATGGGCAACCTTCGTGACCACACACTCAAACCTTGACATAAACTGATGCCTTTTCCTTTCGCCCATATTCTCCTCCCTTTGCCCCCAGGGTGCTGCTGAAAAAGGTAGCAGAGTTGCACCATCCACTCTGCAAGACAGAGAGGCAGAGACAAGCAGCACCGGGTTGACTCCTACCCAAGGCAGGAAGGTTCTGTCTGCATCTTAAGAGGATGGAGAAGGCTGGGGTGAGGTGAGGAATAGACAGAAAGGAACAAAGTCCAGCCCTTGAATCTGAGTGGCTCCTCCATTTTGACTTCCCCTGTGCTATCATTTAGGGCTCAGCTCCTTTTCAAGGAATCTACTGGATTAAGGGCCAACAGCCCTCTCTTTATTTCTCTGGTTGTCCTCTTGAGCATGAGTTTCAGGATCATTTAGGATGCACTATTGCACTCCCAGCGTTCCTCAGAAGGCTAGCTATGTGGGCACTGAAGGTCAAATCAGCCCACTGAACCCTGCAAACTCCAATCAGCTGCTGGTGAGTGAGAGACAAGTTCCCCAGTTGCTTTTACTAGGGTAGGATACACTAAGATACCATCTTGGAAGGCTTGTCTCAAACTCAATTAGCTTTGAGCTCACGCATGGGTGTCTGTCTCCTGTGTATAGAGTCACCTACTGCTGAGGTACTCAGTTACATCTTCCCAAACCAAGCCAAGAGCCAAAAACCTTAGCATCACTTGTCAATTTCATCCTTGTCAATTTTAGGTCTCTTTATCCAGCCTTCTCTGCCTCTTTTTCCTTCCTTTCTTATCTGCGTAGAATCACGGAAGGCATCTATACATCTGTATGACATTCTATTTCCACAAGAGAAAGGGGGAATGTTATGGTTTCAATACCGTCAGTCAAGGGAGCAAAAGCATCTTCATTGCATAACAAAAAAAGGGGAGGAGCTTGAGCAGCTGATTCAGATTTGTTTTAAAACTAGGCAGTGGATGGGAGAGTGATTACATTTTTTAAAACACATGCACACATACAACTTTCAGTCTCTTGGGGAATGTGGCTGCGTCCTCAGGCACGGCAGCTAGCAGAGCTGGCTCCCGGAAAACCGTGTATTTGTTTAGCAGTGAGCTGCAGACACAAGTGCATTTCATTACTCGGCACCTCCAGCTACAGTAAACAAATTTGTCAGCTCACTAGCTCATTAAGGTGCGCCCTGGACATGGGGGATTTATTGAGACCTGCACAATAAAAGTAACATGAATGGATTTACTAATTTTGTCAATCACACCAACAAACGAGCTCAAGAAGGGGAGAAAATGAGGGAGGGGGACAAGAAAAGGGGTGGATAAAAAAAGGGAAGGAGGTTTTAAAAAAAGGAGGAGAAGAGTTTGGTTTGCAAGAAGAGAGAGAATAAACGGGTTAAGAGGGGACAAGATCTGCATCTTTGTACTGGGCTACAAAACCACCTTCACATTCAATCTACCTCCTACTCTGGGTTGCCCTTTCTAGGGTTCAGGGGCCCCTAGCAGGAAGGGTGCATGCTAAGTTGGAAGATGCCAAATCAAGTCCTGGTTCTCTGGCAGTGCCACACCGATGGCAACATCCTCCTCCCTTCCTCCCAGCATCCGATATGGAACTAATGAACCCGAGGATTAAAAACCTTGTTCCGGGAAGTAGCTGCTTCCAGGCACATCAGCGGAGACTAATATCCTCGGCTAGTACCTCCCACCTGCCCCAGCAGCTCCTTCTTGGTTTCCAGTCCAGTGGCTGGACGCTTCCAGACATTCCAGAATGAATTAAAACTTCTCCAAGAGCAAGCAGAGGAAGAAGGAAAGGGATTGTGTGTGTGTGTGTGTGTGTGTGCACGCGCATGCACGCGCGTGCAGTGGCGGGGGGGCGGGTGAGTTGGGGTGGAAAGTAAATCCGGAGAGGTATGCAGCCCTCTGGTCTGTAACTTTCAAAATGACAGCAGGACTAGGGCAAAGGTCACGGGGTCCAAGGCCTTAAGCACCTCCGCCAGCTGTGGCAGAGAAGCCTGGAGCCCGCAGGACGCCTGCCCGTATAAATCAGCGGTAAGCAGCACCCGCTGGGGGCGAGGACAATGGGCCCACACGGGGGTGGGCGGCAGAACAATGGGGCCTGGCCAGTGCGCAGGCCCGGAACAAATGTGCCCTGGCACCACGGGGGCCCCCATTTGTGAAACTAATTGGCCCACGATTGAAAAATCGGACCAACTTCAACAACCCAGAGAGAAGGGCAGCTTGCAGTAGCCTAACCTAGCCCAGCTCTGCAGAGCAAGCCTAGCCTAGCCTAGCCCAGCCCAACCCAGCCCATCCCTGGTGGGGCATCTGATGTGGAAGCCTCTCTCAGGTACTGCCCGTGCTGGCAGAGAGGTGCCTCTGAGATGGGATCAGGCTGGGAGAATGATGGACCGTGGGATGGAGCAGGTAGGCATGGTGCCGACTTGAGGCACCCCGTGCTCAACAACTTCTCCCAAGATGCAGAGAACTGTTTTCCCTGGTTTCTCTACACTGCTTGTTCTGTAGAAATAAAGTTCAAAGGAGAGAGACAGGCACCTGTTTACTCTCAGGATTCCTAAAGCCAAAGGGCTCCCTACTTCCTGCATTTGGGGGTAGGTGGGTAGCAAATAAATCAAAAGCTACAATCAGTTTCTTCCTAAATCCATTCCCTGGCATGTATTCTGCCTGTAACCCTCTGCAAGGCTGCATGAGCACTGCAAGAAACGTGGATCCCTTGGTCTGAAATTCAGCTAATCTTAGAGGCTTCCAGGAAAAGCAGCCCCAAAGCGGGTGGGGGAACATCGGGACACAGCATGAAAGGGCAGGCCAGGATCTTCACATCCCAGGCATCCTCTTGCCCTCACGTGGCTTTTTACTGCAGACTCCCAACTGAACAGGAACAAAAGAGTAGAAAACCTGGCCTCTAGTCCTGGCTCAGTGACTAACTCGCTGTGCACTCCTGGGTGGGTTACTAGACCTTTCTGGGCCTCCGTTTCCTCATCAGTAAAATGAAGAGGGATATAAGTGATCCTTAAAGGGTTTTTCTCCACTCTAATATTCAATAATTCTATTGAAGAGGGTGCTGGCAGGTTGAATGGTCCTTTCTCCCACTGAGATGGACGTCAGCATTTTCTCTTTCAAAGTCAGACTTGATAGCTTTCTTTTAGCTAAAGAGAATCCCTTTAACTAAAAGGGAACCACATTCTTAGGCTGACAGAGGGGCAGTCACAGACAAGGCAAAGAAAGGATCCAACATTGACTGGGCACCTGCTGGGTGCCAATCCAGATTCAACCTTTCTCAAGCAGCACTGTGAAATGGGGATTTTTAGAAAGATGGGAAAATTTCACAAGACTTGAGAGAACCTCTAGGTCCCTTTTCTAGGGGACTACCAGTTAGCAGCTTAAGACCTCCTAGAACTGGCTCAACACTCACAGAGGCAATTATTGAGTAGCTGGGTCTGAGAGTACCTGAAGCCCCTCTGTGCCAGGTGAGGGCTGGGCAGTTGGGGTGGGGAGTATGGAGGGGAAGCTTTCTCTCCCAAGCCCCCAGCACTAGAATGACAGAGAAGACCCCCAAGAAACCCTGCACAGAGGGCAAGTCAGAGAACCAGACCCTCTGAATCTAGCAGTTTCATTACAAGACCGTAGTGTCCAACACATAGTAGGCATTTACATTCTGGCAGTGTGTCCAGAGCTTAACGGGAGGCACGGGAGCTTCCGCGTGAAGGTAAGACCCAATTTCCTTGTCTGGACAATAAGTTACTCCCAGGACTCTTTCATCTCTAGTATTCTTCAAGTGTTAAAGACGCTTTCTATAGACGGTCACTCTCTCTAGTTTCAGACATTCCCAAAGTCATCCTGAGGCCCCAGGAGAGAAACTGCAGCTCAGGAGTGGGGTCTCTGGGGAAAAATAAAACCCCAAAAACCTCAGCTAGGCTCTCCTGTACAATTTCCAGTAAACCCCAATGTATTTCAGAGATAGGGAGGTGGAGGCAGAGGCAGGAGGCAGAAGACCTAGACAGAAAAGAGAGAGAGACAGAGGCAAGACAAAGGCCCAGGGAGACAGAATGGAGTGGGGAGGGGAGCAGGGGTTGGGCGAGACAGAAATTCAAAATAAAATGAAATACTGATTGTTTCAGCGCCATTTAAATACCTCACAAACACTGGGCAATGAAAACAAAAACTACCCCATATAAATAAGCAAAACAAAATAACAAAAAAGGAGAGGATGTATTCATTTTACTGACATTTTAATGGCGCCTCTCCTTCCCCCCACCCCCGCAGAAGATGATTACAAATTAAGCAGCATTTAAACGCTTTTTACTGTCAACAATTAAAAGGAGAGCTGGGGGCCTGAGAGTGTGGTGGGCATTCATTCCCACGGTAACCAGGCTATCAATATCAGAGACACCATGTGGCCTTCCCATACTGTACGGCACACAATAGCCAAAAAGGGAAAAGTGCAGACAGATACTGTTAATTTTGCAGGACATTCAGAAGCAAATCAAGATATAAAAAAGTTCCCAGCACATACACAGACACCAAGAACAAGGGCAGGGCAGGTTGCGCTCATAGAGTTGGTCTTAGCAATGGCAGAATGTACGCACAGCCTGGTTACACCTGATTCAGGGTTCCTTGCGTTTGTTTCATGTGCGTGCATGTGTGTGTGTGTATTGCACACGCATGTGCACAATATAGGAAGGACCAAGGGCAGAGGTTGTTTTGCTTTCCTAGGGTCAGAGGAATACACAATAAATCGAGCCCAGGAGCTCCACGCCAGACCCAGAACCAGTCAGGGAGTAGAACGAGGACACACCCACTGCCCCAACCTGGGCTTCAACCGAGAGGGTGCGACCACCAACATTTACCCTTCCAGCACCTGCACCACGGCCTTCTCCACTGGACCACAGGTAGAAATCAGGTGATTCTGATTTCACTGTGTTCAGAGGAAAGGATTTCATCATTCCAGGTGGACCAAAGGAACACATTTGATTTTTCAGAAATTGACTCTCTTTTCACTATTCAAACTATCATTACCAATTCATGCCCAACCCCTGCCTGCCCCCGCCCAATACCACCCACCTTCACATCTTTCTGAAAGGCTAAAACCTAATCTGTGTTAGGTCCTGGTAAATTCTGTTGCTAGAACTCTCTTTTAGCTAACTCAATATAGTTTCTCGGCATCCATGTCATCACAGGTACCTTTGAAAATAATGGAATAATGAAAAGTCAATTCCAGAATAAAGGGGAAGAAAAGAAAAGGGTTAAAAAGATAAAGGAGCAAAGAATGTAGCTACCAATTTCCTTTCCAGTCCTTCAGAGAGGGAGACGGAAATCACAGAAAGTGAGAGTGGGCTACCAGGTGGAGGGCGAGCGGCTGGATTTAGAAGCAGCCGAGTACACTTCTGTACCGTCAAGTTTAATATGCAGGAGGGATGACAGAGAAATAAAAGAGACACGTCCCCTTTAAAGGGAAATATAATTTACAGTGTGCAGCCAGGCGGCCCATAGTTTCAATCTCGTTTACTATAGAGAAAACTCTGCTAGCTGTTCTCTATCCCACAAATCCGATTTAATCAGACAAGCCAGCCAGCGTGGCTTGGAGTAAAAACGGATAATTAGTAAACAGAGAGCTACTCCAGTGCTTCATTGGCATTCGAGTTGGGCTACTGTGTCGCATTTAAAATGCAGTCTGATGAAGTTTACAAAATCAAACCATTTGTTACTCCTATTGAAGAGGCTTCAGGCCACTTGCAATTAAATTGGAATTAGTGCTCAGAATGAGACACAGCAAATTCATACTAAAAAGGGATCTGACTTTGAGACATTTGACTTCACTTCAACAGTTTTCTGTGTGAGTGTGTGGGTGGGTGTTACTGAAAGACTCCTCACTCACCCCGACTCTGCAGGGCTCCCCGACTCCCCACAACCTGCTACTCTCTGGGCTGGCTGTGGGGGATGGGGCACCAGGGAAGGGGAGGGACAGCTGACACCAGGGCGCCCGCCAGGCCCTGCATTCACACCAGGAAGATACTGTACTAGGGAAAATGTGTCCACAAAGGACCATATGGCTACCTTCTGCATTGAGCCCTTGGACAAGAGGGTGGAAGGGGGCGGGGGAAGCTGCCAGAAGGCACACTTCTAGGGGGCACTGGCCCCGCCCACCTCAGACAGCAGGCTGGCGGCCTGGGGAAAGTGGGGGCACCTTTCCCCTGGGCTGGGCTCCTGTGATGCCCTGCACAGGGACAGCTTCACTCACAACGTCCTATTTATGCATCAGCACGCTCCCAGCCCCATGCAGTGCCCCTCTAGGCAGAAAAGGGGAGGAAGCTCAGGTCTAGGCACCGCTTCTTAACCTGGAGTCCACGGAACCCCTAAGCCGTCCAGGGACAGAATTCAGGAGGTTGGTGAACCGAGAGAGGGGAAAAAGTGACATCTTTATTTTCACCAACCTCCAACTGAAATTCAGTAGCTCCTTCTATTAGGAATATAAGCAACTAGCCAGTCATATGGGCAGTACTGGTAACTACTTGGTCACCGGTAGACATGATGGGTATTTTCACACCGCACTAGAAATGTTGCAGTCATCTCAAAATATCATCTACGGAAGCCACTCCTGCAAAAATATGGTAGTTACTCAACCACAGCCTGATCTTATTGGTTAATGGGATAACAAAGAATCACACATATGACTATATTACAAATGGTCTTTTAAAAATATTTTGACACCTGTATTTCAAGTTTCCATGACAATCCTATGTATTTTACTTTCTGCATTTACAGACCTGATTCTGAGGAAGGGTTCTGAGGTTTCGCCAGACTGCCCAGGGAGTCCACGGCACAAAAAAAGTTAAGAATCCCTGTCTAGGCACCAGGGAAGGAATAGGGAGTTGGTGTTTAATGGGTACGGAGTTTCTGTTTTATGGGATTATGTGAGTTCTGGAGATAGAGTGTGTTGATGGTTGCATGACAATGTGAATGTATTTAATGCCACTGAATTGTCCTCTTAAAATGGTTAAAAAGGTCAATTTACATTACATATAATTTACCAAAATTAAAAACCAATCCTGGTCTGAAACTACATGTATCCTTCTGCCGCCCAAAAGTATCTAGTCCAAACTGAGATTTATTCCCTCAAACTTCTCCATCTGCAATGGAGAGCCAAACTAAATGCTTGGCCTCCCAGGAAGCAGGGAGCATGGGGCCTTGCAAAGGACACTACAGGAAGCCCAGCCTCAGTCTTCAGCTGTGACACCCACAAGACTTAGAGACTTGCTTTAAGTTCAAGGTTTGCTGTCTTCCCCACCTGTCAGAATGAAAGCTGCATGAGAGCCGCGACCTCACTCCTCTTACACAGCACTGTATCTCTTGGTTCTGACAGGTATTCAATGAATATTTATTGGATGGAGAGAAGGACGAATAGATGGATAAAGGATTGCACAAATTTATTTGATTTCTCTGGACTTCAACTCATCTGTAACATGAGGGGGACAGGCCTTGTGATCCTGTGAAGCTCCTATTGTTCTAAGGGACTCCTCCAGCATGACATCCTCCCGTCTGCTGACCACACCTTCCCCCAGCACATGGGGCCCAGGAGGTGGAGGGTGGGGGTGTGCACGGTGCACACAGGTGGGGGACACGTGATGTGCAATACTGGAGGTGATGGGCCACTGTCCTCCTGGGCCCCAGGAGTTTCCTGCAGGCCTCAGGGACAGCGCTACCCCAGCTGCTGCACAAAGCAGTATCCACCTTGCTGCAGTCCTGCTGGAGTCCACTGGGCTCACCAGGACACCTTCCCTGCCACAACAGGCTGGTGGTGATGGTGGTGGACAGGGGACAGTAAATTTATAGGCTTATGGAACAGGCAAGCAATGAGAGGGAGTCCGCAGGTCTGAGGGAGAGGCTTTTATGCAATGTCAGGTGGCATGCAAAGCCTTTAAAACCTGGAAGGAAGATACTGTCCTTCTTGCTATTTGGGGAGGGAGAGACAGGAATCTCATTATGGTCGAGAAAAAAATAAAATAAAAGACCACATTGCCCATTAGCACTTCCCATTACCCCCACGTCTGGAACTACCCTCCTTTCAAGTAGGCTGCTCTCCTGATTCTATAAATCAGTTTCAAGAAAGGAAGATGAGTGTCTGGCAGGCATCCGGCTGGACACCAAGGTCATGTTAGGTGGCGTGCATGCTCCTCAGTGGCAGCGTGGTCCTCCCCCAACACCCGCACATGTTCAGATGCGCCAACCCTGGATACTCTGAAGGAGGGTCTGGAGAGAAACCCCAGCCTCAGATGCCAACACTAAAAGGAAATGGGAAGTGGAACGTCACTTCGTGGTCTGGGGTTCTCTCCTCCCATGTGGGTTTTGTTGCTTAAGTACCTCCCCTTTCAGCTCCTCCTCTGGAGTTTCTAGGCCGTTCCCTGACAGCTCTGGAGCTGGGGTTGATGCGGGGGCAGATGGAGGCCTTCAGGCTGACTCTCTCAGGCCAACCACAGGCTGTCCAGCACCCTGGTCAGAAACAGTAGTGAGGAGAGACACCTCTGTTCTAGCTACCCAATACCAGCATCGCTTGATGGCCAAATCCTTCTGCTCTTCCTTTCTTCCGTCCAATGAGTGTCCAATGCTCTTTATTTCTCTCTTTGGGTGATGGTGCTTTATCTCCCTTGGGGAACAGCATTAGAGAGTTACTTTATGTACCCCTCTCTCAATTACTCACTCACTCACTCACACACCTCGTATTTCTTGAGTTCCAATTCTGTATAGGAATCAAACCCGGAGGCTACGCAATGATAAGAAAATACTTCTTGGCCCCAAGAAGCTTACAGTCTGAGAAGTACAAAGCAAAGAGCCTGGGCTTTGAACTCAGACCACACCTGGGTTCAAATTCTGACTCTTCCATTTATTTACTAGCTACATAATCATATGCAAATCACTTAGTATCTCTGGGTCTTAGCTTCCTTTCTGTAGAAAGGAAGTCATAGTACCCACCATGCAAGTCTGCTGGGCAGATTAGAGATAATATATGAAAAATGTCTATCACAGTGACACATGATTAGGGGATGGAGAAAAAGTAGCTGCTTACAACACTGACGCGGTGGGTTGGGTGAAGAAGGGTGTCGGGTACAGATATTTAAATCAGTGGGCTGTGGTGTTTTAACTTAGGTACTTCTATGGTTTAAATGCGTCCCCCAAAGTTCCTGTGTTGGAAGCTTGATCTTAATACAGCAGTGTTAGGAGGTGGGGCTTCATGAGAGGTGTTTGGGTCACGGGGGCTCTGCCCTCACGCATGGATTAATGTCGTTCTCGAGGGAGTGGGTTCCTTAGGAAAAAATGAATCTAGCCCCCTCTTGCACTCTGCTCTCTCTTGCCCTCTCGCCTTCCACCATGGAGCGGTGCAGCAAGAAGGCCCTTGCCAGATGCTAGCACTCTGATCTTAGACTTATCCTTCAAAACTGTGAACCAAATACATTTTTGTTCTGTATACATTACCCACTCTCAGGCATTCTGTTACAGCAGCACAAAACAGACTAAGACAGGTACCATGAGCTGCACTTAGGCCCCTTCTAGGAGGTGCTTATAGAGAACGCTCCATGTCTTTCATCACCAAGAAGAGCTCTGTCTCTACAGTGTTATATTCAAACCTCATTCCCACCGTTTAAATTCTCCCATCCAGTTACTCCCACCAAACCCATCATTTGATCTTCAAAAATCTCCCTAGCATGCCTTTCCTTTCCTTACTTCTTTCATATTCAGCCCACACTTCAAGGCCCATCGTCCAACTCCCCACTGACTTCTGGCCAATTCCTGAACTCCCCTGCCTGGGATCCTTCAATTTCACCAGCCTGCTGTACCCCTAAGCTTGGATCAGTCTAACTAGTCACCTCCTCCACTCCCACAGCTGCCTACCCATGCCACCTCTATCTCCCAAGTGCTCACTAACTCCTCAACCCACTGTAATCCCACTCCTGCTTCGATCACTCCACTGAGATCAAAGCTGTTTGCCTTTGATACCCAGTGACTTCCATGTCACTAAGTGCAACAGACACTTTTTAGTCTTTCTCTTAGGGGACTTCTCAGCACCACTTAAAACTGACTGCTTTTTTCTTTTTGAAACCTCCTTTAGTTTCCATGACACCACACTCTTCTGGTCTCCCTCCTATTTCTTCCAGCGACTCCTCAATCTCCACCATGGATTGGGATTGTTCTGGAGGGGTGGAATATGTTGGGGTTCCTCTGGATTCTATTCCAAGTTCTCTTCTCTTTCTATATTCTCTTGTTATATAAACTCACCCACTTCCAAGGCTTCAATGAGCATTTATATGTTGATGACAGCTCCAAAATGGACATATCCAGTGGGTCTCTCTCTTCTGAATTCCAGATACATCTGTATACCCACATGCCTCCTAGGCACACCCTACCTTTGGACATCATGCACACCTTGCTACTGTAATATGAAAACTGTTCAGTATCCTAACAACAACAGTAAAAAAGCTCTTTTTTTTTGGTATTCTTCATTTCAGTAAACAACTCCACTATCACTCAGTTGCCTAAGCAAGAAAGATGGGCATTAGCCTAGATTCCTCTCTCACCTCTCAAAAGAGATCAATGACCAAATGTCTTCGGATTTCTAGTATCTTTTTGTGCATTTATTTATCCACCCTCTCATAGAGTGACACTGGTCCAGACTACCATATTTTTTGCCTAAATGATGGCAATATTATCCCAATCTCCCTGCCTTCAGCTTAGACCCTCCAGTTGAGTCACAACTATGTAGTCAAAGTAACTTTTCCACGACATCACCTGATGTCCCTCTCCTGATTAAGATCCTTTCATTACTTCCCTATTGTCCCCAGAAAAAGGCAAAAACTACTTAAAATGGTTTTCAGGGGCCTTTCACCATTTAATGCCCATTTACTCCTCCAAGTTCAGATCTTAGCCCTCCTCCCTACTCCCATTTTCAGTTCCATGAACTTGTCTTACTGTCTCCCTACCCTGGACGTTTACCTATGTTGACTCTCAGCCTGGCATTCTTCCCTTTCTCCCCCATTCCTTCATTGTCTTAATTTCTTCTCATCCTTCAGATGACAGCTTAGATGACACCACCTCCAGGAAGGTTCTCCAGTACCCCATCCAAGTTGGAGGTTGCTCACATGTGCTCTAATAACATCCTATACCTCCAACATAACAATATTTATCCTGTATATGACTTGCTTATTTTCTTATATGTCTCCCTAGAAGGTATGAAACTCATGAAGACATGGGTTCTGATTTGCTCACCACTGTATTCCCAGAGCCTAATATACTACTAAGTACGAACAGGTGTTCAATAAATATTTACTGAATGAATTAACAAACAAATACATTAAAAATAACCTATTAATACTTCTGTGGGCTTGAGCCAGAGCTCCAAGCAAGTTATAATTTTCAGAGCCTAAGCTATTACTATCTGATTCTGACCAACCTCAACTCAAGTAAATATGCTGGTTTACTCTCCTTTCTCAAGCCACCCACCCACCCACCAGCCCCAATTCCCTATGAGTTGCAGGCTTCTGAGCTCATATATTCCCGTATCTTTTAATACATGTGATTTTTAGGTGTACATTCATATCCACATGTGTTAGGAGCAGGGCATAGGCTTTTGCGGGTTTGGTTTCTCCTCTCAACCTGGAAGTATTCATTCATGTAGTACCCAGTGCAGTGCTACCCAGATGTCCCTTCCTGATGAGGAGTCATTCACATCAATTGAAGACACAGATCTCTGGGTGGGAGACCTGCAGAACTGCTATTACACTACGACCAAAGCTGTGAGATTGCAGCCAACAAGCACCTACAGTTTGGGATCTGAAGTCAAACCTGAAACTCCTGGGCACTGTTGGAACATGGACCTGAGGCTGTAGATGTCTCCTGGTGCACACTTCCTGTCTCTTTCTCCTCCAAGACCAGAGCAGGCTCTCAGTTCTCCCTGCACGGCCTGCTGTGAGCTGCCTTCAGGCATATAAGCTGACCTCAGAGGCTGAGCCCTCTACACTCAAGCAATGGACCCCCACAAATCACACTCTTGGTGGGGTTTCGTCCTTCTTCAGATGGTGATTATATATGATATACTGTTTTGAGATCAATTTTCACAGCATATGGGGATTCTCCAGAACAGGGATGCTAATGGAAATGCCAAAAGCCATGTCACTAGCATGCCCAGAAATCACGACCTCTGACACCCTCCTGCTAGGAAAATAAAAAGTGGGTTTCTTTTATGAGGTGAACAGGCTTTTGTCAGATGTGAGGTGCTCTCAGTCCCGGCCAAAGATCCTGGTTCTTGTGGATCTAGAGATGATCTGACAGTGGTGGATACAATGCCAGGTGTCTTCACAAGCAAATGTGACAATACAGGCAGCCCCTAGGGATTTACCAGCTACCAGACAAAGGATCCCTCATCCTTACCACATCCATTCAGGTTTCTGCCCAGAATCACTTTGCTCGCTCCTACACTTCCTGATCCCTCCCTCTCAAAAGAACCCCTAAAAATAAGAAGGACAAGCCGTAGTGTTTATTCCATCACTTTTCTGCTTCTTTCTTAACGTTTATTTTGGGGGTTGGGGGAACTGTGACTTTCAGGCTAGTCCAAGAGGCCACTGAGAATTAAACAGCATGGATGATACTTTCTGTTCATTCAGGTTAGAGTCATTGTGGGCTTGGAGTCTTCGGGCAAAAGTCATTGGAAGGAGTGGATTTGAAGAACCTTCTAAATGTCCCCATTTTAACTCAGATGGAAGTTCTGTGAAGTTTTCAGCACCTCAAGGATCAGTGAGAAAGGCAAGAATGAAAGACCCTGTGATTCCAAAGACGCTTCCACCAAGCATGGTTCCACACCACCCCTCACCCAAGACTCACTTGTTTCATTAGTGTATTCTCTGCAGGCGACAGCAGAGCCAAGCTGGATGGTCACTGCATGATCACGGACACTCTGTAACATGGGTCTCCTCTTGCCACGTACCCATCCTTTATTCCTCCTTGGTTCTTCCACACTCCAAAAGCTCCTGGGCCATACATTTCACTCATCCTATTCCCCTTTCCTTCCTCTTCCTGAGTCATTCAGTTGCCGTTGTTTTCTGAAATAGCCTTTTAAGAGAAGACTGTTGTTTCCTAGTAATACCAGCACAGTCAGAGAATGCTAAAGACTGCCTCCCTCAGAGGGGCCTGGGGAATGAAACACTCAAGATAGGGCCCAGAGGATCATTCAGGATCTCAGATATGAATGGGACAGAAACAACCCCCAAGTCACCCAACTCGGACCTCTGGCAGCTTGAGTCTTGGGTCTTCTGAAGCACCTTACAGTGAGTGCAAAGTCAGGATAGCATGACAAGGGGGTGGAGTGGAGAAGGGGGATGGGTGTGGAGTCCCTGCAACATTCTCTAACTCAACTGCTTCCAGGCCTAAGGTGTCTTCAGTGGTCTCCACTGTCATTTGCTTAATATGCACTTAATTTTAAGTTTTAAGACATGGCAACTTATTTAATCTCCCAACAGGCAAGATCTGGCTTGATTCTCCAATGGAGCTTATTCCCCAAAGGATGAAAGACCCCAGTGATCTGATTTAGGCAGAGCTGGATCAGCAGTTACCCACGGTTGGTACAGAAAGACTGCCTCAGAACACGAGGACAAAGCGTTCATATTAATTAAGATCTTCATAGAAAGAAAACTCTCTCCAGGGAGTATCTGTTTGATTATTCCTATTTACTCAGTGATATTGCTGCTTGGCTCTTCCCTACCCTCCTTCCTAAGAAGCCTGAATGGGTTCTGAAGGGAAAAGGCACTAGCACAGCCTTTGAATGGAGACTGTAGGGCATGAGGGGGGAGTGGGTGGGCTCTTCCCTTGCAATGTTGGCCACTATGCCAGAAAAACCACCACGGATCACCGTGATGCTCACACGTATTCTACGACCTGCATATGCCTGCACGTCTTCAACCCGGGAAACTGGGGAAGCTGTCTACCTAGAAAACTTTTATGACAGAAAGTCCTGCTTTAAAGCCACATTATCTGTGCAGTGTCCCAAGTACAGAAATAAACGACGGGCACCACCCAAAACTCTATGAAACTGCTGTGGTGCCCATCCTCACCCCCAGCTCACTCTGTCCTTATGACCGTCCCTAGAGGGAAGTCGTGGGAGGAATAGCTGATACATTCATTTACTTATATGCTACTTCATTAACGGGGACTGTGACTGCAAGGCAATGGAGAAAAACAAGAATGTTCTAGAACTTTTCTCCGTCTATGTCTATCAAGCACCCACCAGCCCCTGTGCTAGGTAGTGTCTGGGGAGCCACTGATACAGACTCCTGTATCAGACTGACACAGTCCCTGCCCTGGTAGAGCTTTCCATCTACTGAAGGACACATTAATCAAATGACTCCAGTACTTATACAACTCTCAGGGTTGGAATTTAAAGCTGAAAAGGGCTCCAAGGTAAAAATCTCCCTGAACCAGCTCCTTGCAACACAAACACTCATCCACTCTTCAGTAAGCATCGGAGGCTAGAACATGACATATTTATACACACTCACATGCGTGCATTGCACACACACATCCCCCATCCCAACACCCACAGTGGAGGCCTGAATGGCTGCTATTCAGGGCCAGGGGCCTGGGCTATGTCATTAGAGAATAGCAGGCAAGCAGTTGCTCCTACTTCCTTGTACTGGAAGTCTGCTTCTGCCTGAGCTGATTTATTCCAAGGACCATCTGGGCCCAGAGAACAATGTGCTCTCCTATCTGAATGACCAGCCTATTAGTCATACCCTCTTAACTCGACCCCTCCGTCCACTAATCTTCACACTTTCCTTCATTCCCTTTGACGGAGGCCAAGGACTGGCTCTCTTTTCTCACCTCTCTCTAGGCTGGAGAAGTTCGTCTGGGACAAAGAGCTCTGGCCTCATGCCTGTGGGTCCAGCAGTCAAACCGGGACAGGCTACGTGAAAAGAGACCCGCAGCATTCCCCCTCATTGTCCTAGCCCCGTGGCCTGGTTTAGACATGGGGTGAGCTCACCCTGACAGTGTTCACTCCAGGCTTTCCAAGGCTTCCAGACCCCAAGCCCAACAGAATGGAGAATTCGCTCAAGGTAACTCAGGCCTAAAAGCTCCCCTGGAACTCACTCCACACCACTCTGCACGCTTCCCAGAACATCTGCAAACAGCTTATACAATGCCATCACATCCTTACTCACATTTGTCTTCAATTGTCCTCTGACTGCTTGAAAGACTTTTTTTTTAAAGCTACAGTTCCTCCAGAGCAAGAAAAAAAAGATCGACTTTTATCTCCCTCACAGCCCGGGACATAGCCAGGCCCAGAGATACAACTCGATTTTGCAGTAAGAATGAGTGACCTCAACACAGAAACCATAAATCTTCTGGTTGGAATAAGGAGCCTAAGATGCTTCCCATCCCACTCCCCAGCACCTCATCCAAAGGCCAGGCATCTCTGGAATGGGAACGACCCAGCCACCCACTCAGACCCCTCATCCAGCGTCACACACTTGCTCAGGGAATTCTTTTTGACATTTTAACTTGGATGCTACAGGTTGCTCATGTCTGTGACCTGGAGTGTTTTGTTGGTTGGTTGGTTGGTTGGGGCCTTTTGTTTTGTTTTTGTACTTAACTGGAAAGGGTGATGAAAAAAGGGAACTCTGACCCATGGGGATGTAATAATCTTCAACTCTTCCTTCCCTACCCTAGTTCCCACTTGATGCCTCCCTGCTGTTGTCTCCTCCATTCTAATGAGGTGGAGACCAGTGAGTGCATCCACCACTCTGCCCCAGCCCCACTATACATACACATGCATGTACCTGCATATGCATGCCAGCACATGGGTGTGCACATGCGCGCACGCACACACACACACACACACGGCTCTCACTTTATGCCTTGTGCCAAGACAGAATTGATGGTGATGAGCAAAAGAGACAGGAAAAAACTCAAGCGGACGATTAGCTGGGTGAGGTTTATGGCAACAGGCAACAAACTCAGTCATTTCATGTTTTGCAGAATATAAAAGCGCCGAAACATTTTAATTTTAAATTCTTATCATTGAATTTACTGCTTTTCCCTCGCAATGATTTGTGTTGCTTTTTAATTTTTACAGTCTCTACAGAAGCCAGATGCTACCGCCTAAGGACAAAATAATAAAAACCTACTGCAGTCATGAGTTACAGAACAAAAAAGAAACAAGCAGTTGACAGAAGTTAATATCTCAATTTAACAGTGCTGCTTTGCTAATGATCCTTTGATATGTGTTTATTTAGAAAGGTCTGATCTTGACCTTGAAGGCAAACTCAACCACAAAGTCTTTATGAGAAAAGAAAAAGACTTTATTTATAGATTGGCTTTATGTCAATCACTCCAGCAGCTGGTCCCAAAGTGCCAAGCCACTGGAGGAGGGTGTAGAGGGAGAGCAGCCACCCCTCCCAAATGGAGTGCTCATTCCAGGATCAGTGTGGGAGAGGAGAAGTAGAAGAGGGGTTTCAGGAAATGTAAAGCCCCAATGGAGCAGGACCCAGGCTCCTGTGCTCCCCTTCTTTGGAAGGAATCAGGGCACTTGTATTCCCTCCAGACAATGCGACAGAACCAAGCATGACGACCCTCAGAAAAGAGACACATGTGCAAAGGGATGGTATGTGCAGCAATGGAACCAGCAAGAAGGGTTCACCTGGGTTGGACTTCCAGGAAGGTCCATGCAGCAGAGCAGGTCCTTCTCTGAGAACTTTCCAACAACAGCCCAGAGGATTGCCCATCCAATCCCCCTGGAAGCAAGAGGGTGGATCTGCAATCCCATAAATCCCCACCAGTTCTGAGATTATTCTTCAGCCTGTCAGCCTCTTCTCTCCTACTCCGGGGCCAGGGCCCTGTTCACAGGAGATCCCTGGGATTTGAGAATGCCAGGAGCTGGGAGAGGAGAGCGCTCCTCACCCTGGAGAGCCCCATCTATCTGCAGGGATCCCCACACTGGGCCATACCTTGAGAATCCTCCTCTGAGAAGCCCTCTGCACCTGAGGTCCCAGGCTTCCTGCCTTCCTCACCTTCCAGGGAGCCTGAGATGCTGGCTGAAGGAGGCCGTTCTCTGCTGAGCAATGCCCTTTGCCCCAACTCTCATCCCCACTATGGTGTTCTGCCCTTAACTCATGATGCTTCATGCCCTGCCGTCTGTCCAGGTGAACTCTACTCTCATGGTCTCAGTGACCACGAGGAAGCCGGGAGGCCTCCAGCCCAGACTTCTCTTCTGGGCACAAAATCCATACACCCAGCTGCTCCCTAGATGTTCCACAGGCATCTTATATTCAGCCTGAATATCCAAACCTGAAACCCACATCTTCGCCTCTCAAACCTGCTCGGCCTCGATCTTCATCTCAGCTGTCAGCACTAACATCCTCTTGTCACTCGAGCTAGATGCCTGGACATCACCCCGAAGGCCTCTATGTCCTCCTGCCTGACATTGGGAATGGGATACCCCAATCCAGCTCATTTTCTATCATGTAAGCACCCCTCATCAGGACAGCCACAAAAGTCTCCTAAACACAGCTCACCTCCCTCTGATCTCACCTGTACAGCACCACCAGTGCGACCTATCCAAAATGTATCTGATCTCATAACTTCCTTTTTAAAGGCTTGCAAGAACTCCTTGTCATCTGTGGATAAAATCTAGGCTCCTAAGCACAGCCTAACAAGGTTCCGTGGCCTGGCCTGCCTATGCCTCCAGCTGCATCTGCTACGTTCTGTCTCAGCTGAGCTACTCAGAACACAGCGCCACAGTTTCTAAACACATACAGTTCCATTTTTCTGTCCTTCTCTCCCTTCATCCTGGCTACTTTCTACTTCTTTAAAATCTTGTGGTGTCTTCCTCTCTAGAAGCCTTATCTGTCTCCTGGGTATCTGCTGAGCACCCTTCCTCTGGGCTCCCACAGTATCCTGTGTATAAATATCTCTATCGCTGCACTCAGCATTCTGCATTATAATTGCCTGTTTATGTGTCTGTCTTCCTCACAACTCTGAATTCCTTGAATCAAAAGACTGGGTTTAGTCATCTTTCTATTCCCAGCATTTAAGCACACAGTAGATATGCAATAAATGTTGAATGAATGAGTGGTGAGCTGTCTTGGTTCTTCTGAAAATAATAGGGAACGGGGGATCTTTTAGTGGCATGCCGACTCAATGAGAATAGGGGACGAGGGGTGGTGACTTCTTATTTCCCTCCATGTCCAGTCTCCCATAAGTCAAGAGAAATGTGTGCGTGCTACAGGCTGCCTCCGGTGTGATGAGTTTAGGCTGATAGCACTGTCTTGCCAGAACGTTCCTATGGGCCCCAAACCAGCTGGGGGTGCGTTCCCCTGCCAAAGGTTACCAGTGTCCGAATGCTGGGCTTGTGCAGCAGCCCTTCCCCCTGTCCTTGTCACCCGGCCTCCTTCTGACCAAAGATAAGGGCTGGGTCAGAACCCCTGTTGACTGGAACAGCAATTCATCAGCCTGGTAAGGGTGGGACTGGCCCACCAGCCAGTCTGAGCACAAGGCCAGCAGAGGCAAGACTCAGATCATGGGCAACAAATGTCCCAGTCCACCCCCCGGCTCTGCTAGGAAGTAATCAGCACCCAGAACAGGGACTGCATTTGTCCCCACCCATCCAATAGACCAAAGCTGCAGCCTTTACAGGTGCCTGTGTGTGCAAGGGAGAGGGTGCACTGGGAAGAGAGGGTGGGAGAGCTCGTATCTGTCCTCTTCACAGCTCAACAGCTCCATGGAAAGGTTCACTCAGAGCTGTAGGGCCTGTTCTCACTCAAGATAAGCGAGAGAGGTCGTAACAAATGGAAACCACAGCTTTATCTTGGCCTTCCTTCATCAACGCTCCCACACCCCCACCCTGTCCGCTCTGTTCAAGAGCTTCCCTCCTCCAAAAGCCCTTCCATTACTGGGCTGTCTCCCTGAGTGGTGTACTGGCCTGTGAGTCCAGGCTCCCGGCCCTGACTACTGCAGATGGGAACAGCCAACCTTTCTCAAATAGCCATCAGAGAATGCCTGAATGTTGTACCTAACTCTACCTGTAAGATTTGTAATCACAAAATAATTCAAATTAAACTTTCAAAACATAAAAAAAGACAAGAACTATAAAAAGATAAGGGCATCTATATATGTGCCCACTCACAACTGAAGCAGCTCTGGAGATGGGACAGTTATCAGTCTCTCTTAGGAACATCTATGCAACTCAGGAAGCTCTCACCAATGTCTAACCTCATGCGGCTGCTGCAGCTTTAAAGCTCTTTACCTCTTGCTGTAGGGTAAAGACAAAAGGAGTCTTTCTCTTAATTTCTCTTTTCTTCCCTAGCACACCAGGCAACTTCTAGGTAGAAGCAATATGCTGCACCAGAGAGACATCTAAATGAGCCACCATATCTTTTCCTTCCCCTTTTATGGAAAGAGCCAATGAGATGTGAGGTCTTGGTCATCCTGGACTGGCAGGGAAGGTAATCTATCTCAGTCCTCCAGAATGAGGAGTCCAAGCCTGATCTTCAATGAGAAGAAAGAGCAGAGAAGGGAACAAGTGAATCCCTGGGCCACTCAAGAGAAGCAAGAAGGCCAACTTCTAAAACAAGTTATTTTACGGCAGGCAGCCAGTGTAGGTCCAGACTGAGTTATGTGTCCTTTGTGTTGAACAACTACTAGTTATCAGGTAAGTCATAAAGGAACATTCGTAAAATTAGATTCACCACTTGTTTTTATAGCACTCATTAAGGGACACAAAAGACAATTCTTTTCAGCGTTTTGGTGCTGAATTATAAATTCAATTAACTGGACACAGTTAACCTCATAGATCCAGAAATCCTTATATCAAAGAAGCAACTTCCACCTATAAGCAGAAAAAAAAAAAAAAGATAAGCTCCTCTCTCCACCTTCCAAATCCCTCCACCCCAATTGAGCAGTCTCTGACATCGTCACTCATGTCTGCTTTTTCCCCTTCACTTGTGCCTTCTTCTCTGCTTCAGGAAAAAAAAAAAATCAAAATCAAGAAAACAAACAAACAAACAACCACAGCCTGGCCAACATGGCAAAACTCCGTCTCCACTAAAAATACAAAAATTAGCTGGATGTGGTGGCGCATGCCTGTAGTCCCAGCTACTCATGAGGCTAAGGTATGAGAATCACTTGAACCGGGAGGCGGAGATTGCAGTGAGCCAAAATCGCGCCACTGCACTCCAGCCTGGGTGACAGAGCAAGACCCCGTCTCAAAAAAAAAAAAAACCACCAACCACCCTGAGACTTTAAATCCTCCAGCAAAATACAGAATCTCTCTTCAGCCTCAGTTTACTCCAGGGATAGTAATAGCCATAGTAATAGCCACAGGGCTGCTGTGAGAGTTAAATACAACATAATAATAACATAAACAATAAACCTAGCTGAGTACCTGGCAAGTATGCCATAGAAGATAATGCCATTAATATCATTTTCAAAAAACTTCACAAATAACCATCACAGTTATTAACATTATTTTCAAAAAACTTCAAGTCCTATCTCCTCTACTAACTTTTCCCAGTAATTTAATCAGCACTTATTGAACATATAATGTGTACCAGGCCCTAACTTAGGTCCCGGGGATGGAAAGATGAGTAAGGCTCTGTCCCCTTACTATGGGGGTCCAGACATGAGACTAAATACTGTGTCCTCGTTAACATATTCCTTCTCTAAATTCCTCTCCACGCACCACCCAGGCTGGCATCTGATTACACAGTGACCTTTTGCTGGTCTCTGGCTGATTTATATATGCCTATTATGTATGTCTATATATAGCATCTCCCCAGCAGATTTATGTCAGAATAGTAGGAAAAGACAAAACAAAACACGAGCGCCAGCACCAGGAAGATCTGGGTTCCAGGCCAGCTCTACAGCTTAAAGAGGCAGAGCAGCAAGTAGTTCAAGTGTGAACTCTGCAGTCATTCATGATGGATCAAATCCCACTCCACCACTACTACTGCTGTGTGACCTCAGGTAAGTTACCTAACTCCTCTGTGCCTGTTTCATCTAAAACCAGGATAACAACAATCCCTGTCTCACAGGGATTTTATGTGGATTCAAAAAGACGATGTGTTTAACATGTTTAATACTACTTAGCTTAAAGCAAACTATACCCCAGAGAAGGCTACCCATGTCTAGCCCTGGTGTTCCTCATCTGGACACAAAAGTGTTCATCTTGGAAAGTTAATACGAGGACCAAATAAAATAGTCTGAGGTAAGCACGGACACAGTGTGTGGCACCCAGTGACTTCAGTGAGAATCCAATTACGGCTGGGGTCTCCTCTCATGAGCAAGAAGCAGATCTTTCTTCACACCTTCTTCACAGTGGTGCCCCATCAGTCCAAATTAGCATCCGCTAATTTAATTTGAATGGGAATGGAGGGAATGGAAAAGAATGAGGATTTCTAAAGCTATTCTTTAGAAGGCAATTCTTTGTATTGCATTTTTTAAATGAGGAGGTGGTGGGATGGGGAAGACAGACAAAAGGATACAGGACACGTGAATTTCATGCGAGTCCTACAAATACCTATCTCTCGCCAAATGATTTTTCTGCCCGGTGTCCACCTTGGTTTAGTAAGTTGAAAGCGATGGGCAAAGCATTTCATCAAGGCCTCACCGAAGGCCTGGGTGAGAGTTAAGAGGGTCAATGTTTCCCTGCAGCAGCCAGGCCATGGTGGAGCAGCACAGTAGACTGACGTGTCCTGGCCAGTCACAGCTCTGGGGAGCCCCCTGTGGGCACACAGGGGGTCGGGGGGAAGGGGGAACAGACAGACAAGCTTCCATGGGTGGGCCACTCCTGAGCCACAGAAGGAAGAAACAAAGTTGACTGTTCAGAAGAACGTCCAGACTATTCAGTGATGAAGGGAGGGGTGCTGGCATTTTCTACCAAGCAGAAAACACAGAGCCTTCCCTTGCAGACTTTTAGAAAAGGGATCCACAGCAATTCCTCTGGCACATGTGAGCACGGACTGCCCGCCCTGAGGCAGGCGATGGGGGAGGGGGGGATAAGCCAGGTGGTCCCTCAGGGACCCTTCCAGCCCAAGGAATCTAAGAGTTGTTTCCAAGTCTCGAACATCCAGGACTGAACGACAGCAATGGTATCATTACGTTCATCTTCACTTGGCATCCGAAGCAGCTTCAGGAAGCAACCTGGCAGGCTCAAAGGAGCCCTAGGAAATACAGAGAATCACAGCCTAGTGCCTGACTCCGCAACCACGTAGCTGTGCGACTCTACAGCGAAGTCTTTTCACCTGTCAAGGCCCAGTTTCTTCATCTATAACAGGAGAAAATTGGAGCAGAGAATCCCCAAGTCCCTTTCTAAATCTGTATGGCTATGTTAAAGGAGAAGAATGACCTTTTCCCTTCCTGCTTTCCCAAGCAGGGTCCACATCAGACAGGAGTGGACAAGAACTCCAGGAAACTTTGAAAATGCCTGGGGGAGGGGGAGAGACACAACAAAGCCCCTTACTTTCTTTCTTTCTTTCAAAGTCACTCCCAGCTTCTTTGGGACACAAAAGTATCTGTTAAGGTAAGTTAAACCTTCTCAAGATGAATTTTCCTGCTACTTTTAATTAAAAGTTCTTTAGAATTTAAAGAACACTATTCAGAAAAGGATGAAAAAAAAATTCATTGACACTCCCCCCTCCCCCTCTCCCCTTTCCCAAGGAAAAGAAAAAGCTGTTTTGTGCACAGCTCGCCCGGTCCACACTGTACAAAAGGAGGTGGGCTGGCGGCAAGACACATGAGATGACCCTTTGACCCCGGACCGCTGACAAGTCCTCAATGGCATAAATACCAGATAATCAATCACATGCCAGGAGGGCGAGTCCCCCTGCCCTCGCCCCAGCGTTGGGGTTTATGAGAGATACACTGTAAATAGACACTGGCTTCTTAAAAGAGGCCCCCCTCAGCATTCCAGGGGCCAGCCATAATCCCGAACCGGGCCTGGCCAGATCCTTGACCATCTCGTTTTACAGCTTTCATCGCGAGCTTATAAAGCGCTCTGCCCTCCCCATCCCCTGCTGCAAGCTGGCCTTCTTGGTCTGAAATGAAGTCAAACTCCCCACTGTGAACGCAAACGGGGACTCTGGAAATCACTGCAAAGAAGGCGAGGGCAGAGGACAAGCAGGAAATGGGGCAGGTCGCCAGTAACAGCCCAATGCGGGGGAGAGGGGAAGGGAGCCAACCAGGACCTGGGGAAGTGACGAAGAATCAATAAAGATGATACTGATGACAGTGGTAACAACTGTGCTAACAGTAGTTAGTACTGGCTCAACACTTAGTAAGCACCAAACTCCACAGTAAGCACTTCATGTGTATCCTGTTATCTATCCTCAAAAATAACTCTAGGAGGTGGGCAGTGTTACTGCTATGCCCATTTTACAGATAAGGAAGCTAGGTGGAGGGCTCAGAGTTCAAATAATTTGTCCAAGGCCACAATGACAGTTAATGACAGGGAGGATGAGATTTAAACCCACGGAAATGGCTCAGGTCCAGATATACCTCCACCCCACACCACCAAGTCTATGGATTTCTGCCTGGAAGGAGAAGAAGGCAGAAATCATTCTGCACTTTTAGGTCACTCACGTGGCTCATGCCTGTAATCCCAGCACTTTGGGAGGCCAAGGAGGGTGGATCAACTGAGGTCAAGAGTTTGAGACCGGCCTGGCCAAAATGGTGAAACCCCTGTCTCTACTAAAACTACAAAAATTAGCTGGGTGTGGTAGTGCACATCTGTAATCCCAGCTACTAGGGAGGTTAAGGCAGAAGAATCACTTGAACCCAGGAGGCGGAGGTTGCAAGGATCTGAGATCACGCCACTGCACTTCAGCCTGGGCAACAGAGTGAGAATCCATCTTAAAAAACAAACAAACAAACAAACAAACAAGCAA
This sequence comes from Theropithecus gelada, assembly GCF_003255815.1. Taxonomy (NCBI): domain Eukaryota; kingdom Metazoa; phylum Chordata; class Mammalia; order Primates; family Cercopithecidae; genus Theropithecus; species Theropithecus gelada. The sequence goes on along the minus strand of NC_037682.1, from coordinate 105,846,513 downwards.
ACAAAAAATATATATATATATATATCTCAACATATCATCTGAATAGTCAAATCTCCAAGATAGCCAGAAACTAGGCTAGTTTTAGTGGAGAAAGAGTTTGTACATCCAACCCACAAATTCTGAACCCCACTGTGGTACAAGATTCTCATCTCTGTCCTTTAACCCACCTTAGACCCCAGGAGCCCTGGCTGTGAACGCCGTGTCCGGAATGTCTCTAAGGTAATGATGGCCTTCCAAAATTTTGCTCTTGCTCTGAAGCAGTTTACCACGATTCTAAACTAGTCCTGGCAAACAGGGAAGTGGGGCGAGGAGAAGAAGACGGACGCTCTTAGTAACTAATTTTGATATGCTTTTGTTTCAGGGTCAAAGGTTAAATATGGCCACGCTAATCCGCTACTTCCAAAATTAAAGCACAAGGGAGATTTTTCTGTAGCTTAGCAAGAGGGCTTTTTCTCATTGCTGGGGAAATGGTACTGATCCCACCCATTGAAGGGGGATGCTCGGCTGTTTGAGACAGAGATTTATGCTAATTTGGACAGAACATCCCAACTCCTGGCTGCAGCGTTAAAGTTATTTATTATTAAGACCAAAGTGAAAGAAATGCAAAGTGATTCTTAAAAATTTTAATAGTCCCTCTGTCCCACCCCACCGGCTTTTGAATAATGCTTCCTGAAATGTCCTACAAAGGAGAGAAGAGAGTAAATGCTTGGGAACCTGATACTTACAAACTGTACATACACACAAACACACACACACACACACACACACACACACACCAGCTTTAGCTGTAAGAGAAACCATTAATGATCAACCCGCACATTTGCAGTGTTTCACAGAGTGCAAAGTACGCCTCCTTCATCTGCTCTTCTCAGCAGGCTCACTGGGCAAGTGGCTTTTTGACTCTCTTCTACCCATGAGGAAACCAAGCTTCTAAAAGGACAAGCAATTTGCCCGAAGTCTTGCTCCTAATAAGTAGCAGCACCAGGGCTAGAAATTTCTTTGTTCCTGTGGCTGCATTCCTGAGACTGTAGCAGACATACAGATATCCTTCATGAAGAAATACGGGGTCCCCTCAACAAACATGAGACCCACAGCAGGATGCCAGAAGGAACTCTGGTCAGAAATGCCTCTCCTGAACCCATTTTCCTGAAGCTTATCCCTGGGCTATGGTGTACTCCTGAAGCGGCAGGTGAGAGAGGGGTGAACATGCCTGGGGGCCTGAAATTGAGGATTCTCTCTCCTTGCCTCCTGCTCTGACCAACAGCTAAGTTTTCTCTTCCTTAACGCTGGCTGGGGGAATAGTCACCACCCTAAGGCAGAGGAGAGCTCCCCAGGGAGGCAGTTGCCTTGCAAGAAATGATTGTCCAAGTGTCAACAACCTGCTGCTTCCCAGAGCCTCAGGGTCAGAGGCCAGGAGGGAGCACAATGGCTTTCTGGAGCTGAAGGGTCCGGGGAGAGGGGCCTCTGGGGATCTCTGGAATGTGAAGGCTGTGAATCCAGGCACCGGGGTCTCCTGTTTTTGCCCTTTTATATCCTTCCTCCCTCCTCAAATCCCAGACAACACTAACCTGAAAGACAGTAGATCAAGAAAGGAAGGGGATTAGTAACAGCCTACATACACATGCATACACAAAAAAGTTTATTTCACAAGAAAGGGCCAGCAAATCCTTCTCCGGCACACAAAATAAGTGCACCCCAAAGCAGCTTTGAGTGTCTCCTCCTCCTGCTTCCAAACCTTCCCTGCCCACTCACCCCACCAGAGTTGGGTTATCCACCTTTTCTGCACCCATCATGCAAGCCACAAAGAGATCTCCTTTGTCTCTGCCCTCTTCTTGTCTGCTGGCTCCTGAGGGCAAGTCATCTTCGGATGCAGGCACCTGCACAAGTGGTTGCTTGTCAAACCCCACTGAATGAATGAGATTTGCAACAGAATTATACAGTTTGGGGAACCTCTTCCTTCTGAAACTTTCTACACTCTAGAGGTTATGGATCTGGAATGGTTTGCCTGTGGAATCTGTCTCATTGACCCATTCGGATGACACTGAATCCAAAACCTTAAGATAATCTCTCTTCCTAACTTCTGCCCACCACCTAACACTGAATACTTAATTACTGAATACTTAATCACTGAATGGACCAGTGTTTCCCTCATTATTTTCTCTATCATTCAAAACAATAGTGATTAACTTGCTTTTCTACCGCATTGGAGGCCGTGGTATGTGCAGGGAGAGAGCCAGGCAGGTGCAAGATAAAAGAAGCCAAGGGAAGAAAAGGGCCCAGAAAAGCTGGGATGGGAGGCTGTGCAGAGGGCACAGACTGGGGTGTATTGGCATTGCAGGGCACCCTGAAGCCAGAGCCCATGACAGGAAACCCCAGCAACAGGAAACATCACAACGACATCACCTTACACCTGAATCGTGCTTTACTGCTTGCAAAGACCCTACCCCATTCTAAGACCATTTTGGTCCTCACATCCCTTTTTGAGGTATGAAGGGCAGGTATGGTGTCCTAATTTTTCAGACAAGGAATCTGAGACTTGCAAAGGTTGAGTGACTCATCCAAGGTCCTTCAGCTGACAAGTGAAGAGCAAAAATCTGAAGCCAGACAAAAACAGATTCTTCATTCCTGCTTCTAATCAGGAAGCTCCCTTTTGTTTTTGATAAATCATGCAATAAACATTTATTGAATGACTATTTGAACTAACATAGTAGAAAGGCCCAAGGCCCCAAGGTGGTTCAGTCTTCACCCCAACTCATGGAGTGGCAAGATAGCTAAGGGCAAGTGGTGTACATCTATGGTGCCAGAGACCAGAAGGGGGGTCAGCTGTGAAAAGGGTGTCATAGAGAAGACAAATGAGCTGAGAAGACTCCATTAACACCAGGCAGGCAAGGCTAGGCATGGTGGCTCATGCCTGTAATCCCAACACTTTGGGAGGCCGAAGTGGGCAGATCACCTGAGGTCAGGAGTTCAGGACAAGCCTGGCCAACATAGTGAAACCCCGCTCTTAATAAAAAATACAAAAATTAGCTGGGCATGGTGGCGCACGCCTGTAATCCTAGTACTTTGAGAGGCCAAGGCAGTAGGATCACCTGAGGTCAGGAGTTCGAGACCAGCCTGGTCAACATAGTGAAACACGTCTCTACTAAAAATACAAAAATTAGCCCGGTGTGGTGGCACATGCCTGTAATTCCAGCTTCTCAGGAGGCTGAGGCAGGAGGATCGCTTGAACCTAGGAGACAGAGGTTGCAGTGAGCTGAGATCTTGCCACTGCACTCCAGCCTGGGCGACAAAGCAAAACTCTGCCTCAATATGTGTGTGTGTGTGTGTGTGTGTGTGTGTGTGTGTGTACATATGTATATATATATGTGTATATATGTGTGTGTATATATACACGCATATATATACACACATATACACGCATATACACGCATATATATACACACATGTATATCAGGCAGATAAGACACATGAGAGTGTGGGGGTTAGTGGAAGATGCATGGAGGAGAAAAACAGCTAGGAGAGTCTGGGAAATTCTCAGTGGCTCAGTACACACATCATAGGGGGTGGCAAAAGATGAGGCCTGTGACTCTGATTGTGAGGGACCTTCTAGGCCATGCAGTAGAGTCTAATATTATCTGGAAATTCTAAACCCTGGTTATACATAGGAATCTCCTGGGGAGCTTGAAAATACATCCATATCTGAGCCCCATGTGGGAGATTCTGATTCATCCGGGTTGAGGTGGGAGACTCTGCTTGCTATTAATACATTTTTTTCATAAAGTTCCTCTAAATGATTTCACTGTGTAGTTGGGGTACGACAACAAGGATCCTTTGAAGGATAGGAGAGAGAGATTCAAGAGTAGGTATGGGTGTTAAGATGCCAGAGCCATCCTTACCTAGGATGTAACACGTGAGGTCAAGCACCAAAACCCTGGGCTGCAGCCATCAACTCTGCATCCACCCTCCATTGCCACCTTTGTCTTATAGGAATGAGGCAGTCGTTCAAAGACAGCGGGCATGCCACCATCCTAGGGTCTTCTGTGATAAACCTCTCACTAGGGTCCTTTGCCGGTGTCACTTGCCTTCAGACCAACAAGCTGCAGCTGTCAAACCAAGGGCTCCTGAGAGATCAGGCAGAGAAGTAACATGGGGGAAATAGGTGTCTGGCCACAGCAGACTGGATTTGGGGCAGACAAAGGGATGGGGAACCTAAAAACATCACTCCTCAATTCTTAGTGCAGGTATATCACATCCAATTGCCTTGTTTTATTACTTATCTTTTTAGATACGTATGTTTTCCTCCCTAGCAATAGTTAGCTTTCTGAAAGCAGGGCTGAGCCCTGATTTTTCTGTTTTGTAAAAATGTACAGAGTGCTCAGAACAGCACAGCTAGTAGGCAAAGTGAGGTTGGAGGAACTCCAGGCCATCAGCATCAGGCTTGCTATGGGGGCTTCTCAGGCCCATGTAGAGCCCTAGGGCAGACCCTGACTCACAGATGGCCAAGGAGGGCTGCCTGGGGGCAGAATCTCCTACTCTAGAGATTTCCAGGAAAGGGAAAGAGGAGCTTTTCTGGAGATGGCATAGAGTTGTGGGTAGAGGGACAGAAGGAGTGGTCTAAGACCAGGGATTCCTGGGTTCTAGCCCACAGTGCGTCTCTCTAGCCTGCTGTGTGATCCCAAGCAAATCAAAGAACCCCTCTGAAGCTCAGCATCATGCTCCCTAAAGCCCCTTGCAACAGTTCTACAGTCTAGGAGTCTACAGATTTTAGAATTCTAGGACCCCTAATTAGTCTCTCCCAATGTGAAAACACCCCCACACTGGGATCAGTATATGTAAATGGCAATTCCAGGCTGTACTTTTGAAAGGTGGGCGATGTGGCGCCATGACTCGGTACTGGATGAGACAAGTCCTCTTTCTGAGTAGCAGCCAGGCTCCCTCTTGACATCCAGGAGCTTAAGATTTGGAGCCCAGTGAGTATCCCAGAACAAGGAATCTAAGCTAGGGAGCCAGACGAGGTCAGCGCCAAGACCTTGTCCTCTGGACCACTTCTCTGGAGACAGGGGATCCCGAGCCGATTCAAAATAGAAAAACTCTTGGTGCTCATTCATTTGTCAAAAGCCTCAAATGTGTTCCCCAGAGGAGAGCAGTCAGAGCAACTCTAGGGCCCAAGGGGCAGCTTTCAAATGCAGAGTCTCTCCCTTGTCAATTCCTGTAACTAAAATGAATATGGAAAAGATAATTACCTTTAAAACATACTTAATACTTGAACACATTATCTCTACCTGCAGAAAAAGAATGTTATCTGATGGGATCTTCCCCATAAGCTTAATCAAATTGCTATCTTAAAACTCTCTGGAGTCCTGTGAAACAGTAATAGAAAATCCGAAGCAGAGGCTGGAAGCATTTTATATTTGTTTGGTTGAGGGGAACGTGCATCCCATCTGACAATGCACACTTAAGAGACAAAGTCATTTCCAATCTGTAATGGATCTTCTCCTACTGGGGGCAGGGAACATTGCATCTGACCCAAACCTGCAATCCCTCTGTTAGCTAACTTCTCCTAAGGTTCAGAGAAGATTTCTTTTTTTTTAATGCCTTTTTCCTAATGCCTGGTTGGGGCTCATCAGCTCCAGGAAATCTTCCCTAGTTGAGCCTGGGATACTTAATGTATGGAGATGCTTAACTTGTTACTTAACTCTGGGTTTTAACGTGGCAAATGAATTGATGCCTATATTTTCCTCAGTCTGGCCAACCCCCGGGCAGCGCCATTTGTTAAATTAGTAGCAGAAGTAAATTACCTGCCCAAATCCAGCTCAGGGCGAGTGACCATTTGCAAGCCTAGAGAAAACCAACAGGGAAACAATTTCTAAGAAGACTGAATGTGGTGACTGGATACGTTCCCAGCATCTCAAGCTTGCCTGGAATGGCCGAGTAAACAGCCACTGCAAAAGTGCTTGGCGGGCCCAGTTTATCTTGTTGACAGAAGCAGCAATAGGTGAGAGGTGGTAATGAGTTGCATCTCTGTTAGATACTTCTCCTGCCTGGAGCCCCTGGAAGGTCCTCTGGATACAGGGTCTGGTCCCTGGTGCACAAGTAAGGAACATCAGAGATTATGGGGGGAAAAAATGAATGGGTGTAGGGAGAACACTAGGAAACCATCAAAATGATCATCAAGACATAGGTCTGTTGGTAGGCAAATCACAGATTACAAAACAGCATACACTGAATCTCATAGCCCCATTTGTGATTAAAAGAAGAATCAGGGTGTGGTGACTCACGTCTGTAATCCCAGCACTTCCAGAGGATAAGGCAGGTGGATCACCTGAGGTCAGGAGTTTGAGCCCAGCCTGGCCAACATGGTGAAACCCCATCTCTACTAAAAAATAAAAAATTAGCCGGGCGTGGTGGTGCATGCCTGTAATCCCAGCTACTCAGGAGGCTGAGGCAGGAGAATCACTTGAACCCGGAAGGTGGAGGTTGCAGTGAGCCGAGATCATGCCATGGCACTCCAGCCTAGGTGACATAGCAAGACTGTGTCTCGGGGAAAAAAAAAAAAGATAGTGGGACACAGAGAACATATTTCTTTTGTTTGTAAGTATTTTCTAATTTCTCCATACTGAAACCATATTACAGGTATGATTTTTCTTAAAATGGGGTGCCTGGGTCAATACCGTCCACATCTTGCTTTTGACAAGAGTGACTCCTCCCAAGTCAGATGATGGCTGGCTTTTCTTCTAGAAACCTACACAGAACGCAACTACTCCGTCTCCTCCTGACTTGGCAGATGTCAGACTCACTACTTCACCAGATCAGAGTTCGGACCTGATCCTTCCTTCCTGTTTCTGAAAATGGAGGAATGGGGAGGGCAAGGCGGCATCCCGGAGCCACCCCTACTCCCTGCTGCCTTCTGTGAATAGAATGATTCTAAAGGTGCCACAGTCTCCTGCACTGTCTGAATGGTCACTATAATGCAAAGTGTTACCTAGACAGTCCTGTGATGCTGCAGGTATAGGAGATTGGGTTAAGTCTGTAAGAACCAACAACATACCTGGAAGTTGTTTTTTATTTCAATTGAAATATAATTGATGTACCATAAAATTCCACCCTTTTAATTTGTTGTTGTTGTTGTTGTTGTTGTTGTCATTTTTGCGGGGGGTTGTTTTTAACCGGGAGGGTCGTGCTCTGTTACCCAGCCTGGAGTATAGTGGTGCCATCAAAGCTCACTGCAGCCTCAAGCTCCTGGGCTCAAGTGATCCTTCTGCCTCAGCCTCCCAAAGCATGAGCCACTGTGCCCGGCCCTTTTATTGGTTTTTAATGTATTCACAAAGCTGAATACCATTACCACCACTATCTAATTCCAGAATATCTTCATAACTCCAAAAAGTGACTACCCATTAGTAGTCACTTCCCATTTTCCTCTCCCCAAAATCTGTGGCACCCACTAACCGTCTAGAGCTTTCTGTTCTGAACATTTTCACATAGATGGAATCATATAATTCATGGCCTTTCATGTCTTGCTTGTTTCACTCAGCACGGGATTTCCAAAGTTCATCCATGCTGTAACATGTATCAATATTTTACTCTTCTTATGGCCAAATTACAGTCCATGGTATATGGATATACCACATTTTGTATATCCATGCATCAGCTGATAGACAGTTGGGTAGTTTCCACTTTGATTGGCTACTGTGAACAACACTGCTATGAATGTTCATGAGGAAGTTTTTACATGGACACATTTTCAATTCTCTTGGGTTGGGAGTTACTTTCCGAAAATAAATTCTTGTTATTAGGTAGTCATTTGTCTCTCTCCCACATTAAAAACAAAAAGAGCACAGGATAGTTAAAAAGATCAGAGACGGCCGGGCGCGGTGGCTCAAGCCTGTAATTCTAGCACTTTGGGAGGCCGAGACGGGTGGATCACGAGGTCAGGAGATCGAGACCATCCTGGCTAACACGGTGAAACCCCGTCTCTACTAAAAAATACAAAAAAAAAAAACTAGCCGGGCGAGGTGGCGGGTGCCTGTAGTCCCAGCTACTCGGGAGGCTGAGGCAGGAGAATGGCGTGAATCTGGGAGGCGGAGCTTGCAGTGAGCTGAGATCCGGCCACTGCACTCCAGCCTGGGCAACAGAGCGAGACTCCATCTCAGAGACGTCCAACTACTTGGGTTCCAAATAATTGATACCTGCCTGTCCTTACAACACTCCAATCTCACACACACCCTTTAACTGCATCCCCTCTACTCCCTCCACCCGGGGCTCTGCAGGACCCCATCCTTAACCCACAGCCCTCACCAGCCCAAATTATGCCTCTAAGCAGGAATCTTCACTGCAGCATATGAAATATTTAAGCTGCTTTTCTAAATATATACATTATTTAACCTACAGTCTATAAAATATTTATATTGTTTGTCTCTGCTACCCCCAAATATCTGCATTATTTACAGTACAGTTGGGGAAACATTAACCTATGGGTTTTGCCTTGTGCATTTTTGTTCCTATTCCCTGTGTCACTGGGGCACACACAGATTGGAGAGAGGCAATAGTGACAGTGCTCTTGCCCAGGTCACACAGAAGGCCCTGGGAATGCAGGAGATAACAGCGTCCAAAGCCAGATGGACAGCACTGTAGTCACCTCTGTCACCTCGTGGTACCATGGGAACGGGGAGCAAACACCCCGTTATTTCCCGAGGGCAGTTTTGTGTTCCAAACTCAGCGCCCCGCTGCTGTTGATACTTAATTGATCCCCAAGTCTCCCACATGGGGAGTCACTCCCACTTCCAGCGGAGCTCATTCTTATTTGTGGCCTCTGTCACCCCCTCCAGGTGTGACCGCAGTCCTTATGTCAGTGTAAGAAAAAGCTCTCTTCTTACTCACTTCCTCTGTCAGGCCCATAGTGAACAGGACAGCAGCCCTGACCTCTGAGTGCTGGCACAGGCCCATTCCCCTGTGCTGCATTCTCCATCTGGCATTTATCTGTTCTAACAGCGGGAAACTGAGGCACCTGCCAGTGTGGCTGAGATGCTGATGTCCATGAATGCTCCCAAAACTCATTTACTTGTACTCGCAGCCTTTTCTTTTTAGAAGTCCTCCTTTCATAGACAGAGACTCGAAGGTGATATTTTTCTTATTTATAAAGTGACTTTAATTTTTAAAATTATGTAAGTGATACGTGCTTATAAATCATCACTATTATTACTCAAAAATAGATAAAGCAGAAAGTAAAACACCTTTGCCCTATAATCCCACTTCTAAAGATCATCATTGTTAACAGGCATAGAGCATTACAGAGTCTTATAGGATGGCTTTAGTATTTTATATGAAATGGGACCACACTATATAACCTGTTTTCTCTAACCAGCTTTTATCATGCAAAACATCATGGGCATCTTTCCACGCCATCATTAACAGACTCCTCACCTTTGGATATTTAGGTCATGCTCATTGCTTTGGAATTACAGATAATGTTGCAATCAGCATCCCTAAGGAACGTTTAGAAACTTTGATACATAAAGGCCAAAGTCGGGGATGAAACGCCAAGGGTTTCCGAGCATTTGCCACACTGTCTCAGGAGCCTGCTGATAACAGGCCCTACTGCCACTGCGGTCGGTGGTTGAGACACTGGTCCCCGGACTCCTCAGGGAGCAAAGGGAGCAACCCTGGGCCCGGCTTGGCGGCACACCCCTCCTTAACTTAGACACCTGCAATGAAATGCCGAGAGTGTGCAATGAACTTTCTCCTCTCCTGGCTGTCTAACTCAGAAGGTTGTCTCCAACTCCTCCTCCTCCTCCTCCTTCTCCTCCTCCCACCTCCACTACCCTTGGGTACCTCTACTTACCCTGCCTCTGTTTTGAATCTCTAAAATAATGTGACAAGTTAATGATGGTACAATTATCTAAATGTTGAACAGACATGTTATCTAAGTGAGTCGGATTGAGATTCCATCCTGCTGACAATAAACATCAATGGTGGAGCAGAAAGCGATAGGCAAATTATAGCAAACCCTGCAATTTCAATGCTATTAACTTTGGAGGAATAACAGCCTTGAGGCCTGTAAACTCTGAATAAAATAGGCCCTTGTGTTTGTCCAACTATTAAATCAAAATGCTACCAACATCCTAGAAAAAACAAGGCGATTTATGGCCTTTCAAGTTTCAGTTACACATTGGTTTTTATTAACCCCTTTCTGTCATCGGGCAGCCATGGCGTCACTAAGGAGAAGGGTGAGAAGTCAGAGAGGAAAGACAGGAGTGGACAGTGGGAGAGAGAGGGATAAAGGAGAAGCTTGGGGGGCTGAGCATGGGCACAAGGGGAGACGAGTGGAAACTTGACATCAAGAACTGAGGTTGATTATCAGGACTCAGATGTGGGGACAATTCTGAGAGTGAAAGGGCAACTCAGACCAGTGAGTATGGTGAGTCCCACCAGATCACCCCAAGAAACACCAACCTGGAATCCCAGTCCTGCCACTGGATGAGTCATATTATTTAAGCCTCTCTGAGGCTGTGATTCCGCATCAGTGATGCACACAGCGAAGCCCCCTGAGTGGTGTCCTGATGACTATATTGGACAGTACATGAAAAGCAGCAGTGCTGAGCACAGACCACGCTCTGAATAACAGTCCTCAAAGACCAGACTCTATCCTTCCCCTCCAATTCCTAGAACAGTTTTTAACAGGCAAAGGATCGTCATCTTTAATCCCTTCTTCAGACACAGTCGGTATTTAATACATTGTTACTGAATAAGCTACTAAATAAAGTGGAGGAATTCTTGTCTACTGGTGAGGGACAGAAGCTGCAGGCCTCTAAAAATAACAGTAGCAAGCAGCTACCACTTACGCATACATCAGTCCTCCTTTCCAGGGCTCAGGGCTTCACATGTATGATTTTTTTTCTTTTTTTCTTTTTCTTTTTTTTTTTTTTTTTTTTGAGACGGAGTCTCACTCTGTCACCCAGGCAGGAGTGCAGTGGCATGATCTCTGCTTACTGCAAGCCCTGCCTCCCAGGTTCACACCATTCTCCTGCCTCAGCCTCCCAAGTAGCTTGGACTACAGGCGCCCGCCACCACGCCTGGCTAATTTTTTGTATTTTTAGTAGAGATGGGGTTTCACTGTGTTAGCCAGGATGGTCTTGATCTCCTGACCTCATGATCCGCCCACCTCGGCCTCCCAAAGTGCTGGGATTACAGGCGTCAGCCACCACGCCTGGCCCCACATGTATGATTTTATGTAGTTCTTACAGCAGCCATTATGATTATTAATCATAGTTTACAAACGTGAAAAACTAAGGCTGAGAAAAACACAGACCATCAACACAAGATCAGAATCTTAGGCTGTCCTTGGAACCAGAGAACCCCCCAAAGAGCATGTTTCTTGCCCAATTCCCACACCCTACCTTGAGAGAAGCAAGGAAATGAAGCCATTTGTCCCGTATGAAGCAAGTCCATAGAAGAGCCAGGATAAGAACCTAGTTCTCCTTCTCCTAATTCATTATTGCTTCCAAACACCATGCTGCCTCCATATCCCCAATGATAATTTGCAATCACATTTCTGCTAGGGTGAGAAGCCGGGGAAGGACAAGGTCTGTGTTCTGCCCACTGCCCAACGGCATACATGTCCGGCATCCCCATCCCGGGACCCAGCATCCATGTCCAGCATCCCCATCCCGGGATCCAGCAGCATCCATGTCCGGCATCCCTATCCTGGGGCCCAGCGGCATCCACGTCCAGCATCCCCATCCTGGGGCCCAACATCCATGTCCGGCATCCCCATCCCGGGTCCCAGCAGCATCCATGTCCAACATCCCTGTCCCAGGACCCAGTGGCATCCATGTCCGGCATCCCCGTCCCGGGGCCCAGCATCCATGTCTGGCATCCCAGTCCCGGGTCCCAGCATACATGTCCAACATCCCTATCCCAGGACCCAGCATCCATGTCTGGCATCAAGCGACACTCAAGATGTCTGTGGAGGAAATGAGCTTCAGCCCTTTCTAGTCCAACCCTGCCTTGCATCGATTCTCCTTCTCCAATCCCAAAAGAGCCAAACACCATTGATCCCCTCAAATCACTGTCCAGGAGAGTGATGCTTCATATAAAATGCACTGGGGTGATGAAAGGGCAGAGCACAAAGGACTTTCAGGACAGTGAAGTGGCTATTCTGTATGATACAACAATGGTGGGTGCATGTCCTTACACGTCTGTCCAAATCCACAGACCGTATTTTGAGTAGAGACGGGGGTCTCTAGTACAGAGGGTCCACAGGAGGGAACCCTCATGTGTACTGTGGACCCTGGGTGATACTGATGTGCCAGCGTAGGCTCACCGATTGTGACAAACGCACCACCGATGTGGTGTGGGATGTTGATGGTGGAGGAGGCTGTGCACTTGCGTGTGAGGACAGGGGTACAACGAGAACTCTATACTTTCCATTCCATTTTGCTATAACCTAAAGCTGCTCTTAAAAAAATGAAATGTATTAATTTAAAAAATAGTATCGGGGGCCCCTCCAGAAGGTGGCCAGAGGGGCCCTGGGAGCCGCTAGGATGAACAATGCAGAGAAAGAATGGTTGGTCTGGGACAGCAGGAGGCGGCTGGGTTGTTCCTCCCTACTCTACAGCAAGCGGCTCCAGCACAGCCGAGAGCCTGTGCTTGGAAAATAAAACTCTATATTAGGCATCAAACATGCCTTTATAGTAACAGCATGAAATTAGGTCAAGAGTAAATCTATGCTGGGGCACTGACTGTACAAACAGCAGCACATGACCCTCCTCCCAAAGTGCCTATGACGTTCCGCGGCCGTTCTTGAGCCTGAGCTTTCTCATGTTAAATTCCTTGGCACAGAATGTGAAATGCTATACAAATCACCTCTGATATTTATAAAAGTCAAATGCTATTATGTTTTCAATGGGGAGGTCACAGCAAACCACATGGAGTCTGCTTGTCCCTCTGATGACTCACTGTCCTGTCCTCCCTGATACCCTCCACCTTGGGCAGGGGTTTGAGGCTCGTTCAGACTTTTTTTTTTTCATGTAAAGTTTAGGTAGATTAAGTTATTTGTCATCATCTGGCCCCCTCCCAGCTCCTCTGGGACCGACCACTGGGAGGCTGTTCTTGAGAGGAGGAACCAGAACAGTTGCTAGTTTTCCTATCATTACAGGACTCCTTGGTGCCCAGCATTGTCCCTCGTGCCAAGCTCAGGGCAGGAGGGGGCAAGGCCAGCAGCTATCCTGAGGGAAGCAGCGTTGCTGCTCACCCTTTTAAATCCTCTGCCTTCTGCACTCCAGCCTGGGTGACAGAGCGAGACACTATCTCAAAAATAATAATAATAATAATAATAATAATAATAATAATAATAATACAATACAATACAACACAATAAATCCTCTGCCTTGCCTGCTACTCGCACCCCACTCCCTTCCCCCACCATGATGACCCACTACAGAAAATTCTCCAAACAAGGACTTCATTTTCTACTCTGAAGTTCAGAGCCAGAGACTGTCTCTGAAGCTTCCTCCAAATATTATTAACATATCAGGAGAGAGAGAGGGGCCAGTGCAAGCAGGCAGCCAACAGCAAGGTTGGAGATACAGTTCTGCACCTCCAAAGGGGGAAGCCACACAGTGCAAAGAGAAAGGGAGACAGAGAGAAACAGAGAGTGGGGGGAAGAGAGAGTATATGCCTCCTAGCCTCCTTCACACCAAAACCAAGAGGACCCTTTGGGTGGGGTTCCCTCCAATGCCCACTCCCTACTAGGAGGGAAGAGCAGAATCTGCAGCATGGACCCTCAGCTGCCAGAGGTGTGCTGTTTCTGGACTGCAAGACTCTTGCAGCCAACACACAGTGGATGAGAACCAGCATCTCAACATTTGCATCTGGTTGAGTGGCTTCCCCCGTGACGCAGTAATGTGGAAACTAAGCAACTTTTTCTAGGCCAGTAAAAGAAAGTACTTATTTTGCAATCACAGTAGAGAGAACCTTGGGCTGAACTTGTGGGCCCTAATTCTAGTTTGGATTGTTTGTTCTTAACTGACCCCCTTTTTCAAATAGGGGCTTTGATCCATTGATCCGCACATGAGAGCTGATAGCCAGGCCACCACAGGGAGGGACGACAATGTTAACATGTGGGCTCTGGGGTCCAGAAGGCCAAGGCACACATTCAAGTCCTGCCCCGGATCGGTCTTCCTTAACCTTTCTGGGACTCAGTTTTCTCTGGCAAAGATTAGGGAGGAAAAAAGGTCTCTATTTTTGGATTATAGTGAAGACTTCATAAAATAATAACTCAAAAGTATCCAAAAGAGTACAACTGTTGAATTATCTGTGCCTGAGGCAAGTTCAGCCTACATGCTCATTTCCTTCACAACACCGTAACCTTCAGGAAGGCAGGGCCCAATTTCTGTTCACTATTATGTATTAAGTCCACAAAGTACCGAGCATACAGTAGGTACCTAAAAACTCAGAGAACGAGGAAATGAAGGAACTACAGGATAAGCCAACTATACAGGCTATTCTGACAGCAAACTTGAGTCACTAACCTGGCAGACCTTGCAGGGCAGGTTGAGGGCTGGAAGAGAGAGCTGAATTGCTCCAGGGTAAGTCTAGGGTCTAGTTCAACCTAGTACCCTGGGCCTGCAGAGGGTGCCCTTAAGCTTCCCAGCCTCAGAACTTCTAAACCTAGAAATGACCTGAGCTATCTCTGTCTGCTTCTTTGCCTCTTTTTTCTTACTGGGGAAAAGGTAGGATAAGGTAGAAGGTTCTATTTGAAGAAGTCAAGAGATAGGGAATATCCAGTTTCCTGGTGATAGCAGACATGGTTCAGGACCCCCCCAGCAACCCAAAATTCCTGAGCCTTCACCAGTCACTGAAGCCTCCTCTAAGATGTGGAAGGGCACAGGCCTGGTGCTCCTGGAGGCTGGTATACCTGCTTAGTCTCGATTCCAGTTTTGCGGCCTGTCTGGCCTGGGTTTACATATCACGTATTTAGATATCAACAGGGAATGGTTCCTTTGGGAATCTTTGGGCATTCCAGACCTCAGGGCCTTAAGATCTACCAAATCTGCTCCATGAGATTGCTCAAGGTACGGAGCTTCAATATGCCCTCACTTCTCTCAACTGTTAGTTCAGTAGGCACATTGCAAATGTCCTCTTGGCCAGAGGACATAGTCAAGGATCCTGGAAGACCTCACCATGGCCTTGCAAAGCAGGTGTATACTGTTCCTGTTCCACCATCACCATCCTCACTGACTTGGCCCTTCCCCATCACCAACCCAGTGGGAGAAATACACGTTCTCAGAGGCCTCTAAGGAAGACGAGGATGATGCAATGAGAGAAACTGGCACCTCCATTTCCTGAGCGCTTATCCATGCAAGGCCTATATTGAGATTATCCAGTCTGTAATGGGGCTCGAATTGGAATCTAGATGGTCTGACACCAGATCCCAAGTTCTGGGTCACTATGCACCAAATACCCTGCACTTGACACCCTGATTTTAGGCTTCCTGGGGTTCCTCTTCCCTGCAATTTGCATGACAAACCTGCACCACTCTGTTAGGGCTCAAACTTTCCTAGGAAGTAATGCCTTCTAGAGATCATCCCATCCACTTCCCTGCCGTCATGCGGGTCTTGTGTCCCCAGGCAGTCATTTGCCCATCCCCCTTTCCTCCTCCCTGACAACCTCAGTCTCTCTGGCCAGGTCCACACAGACCAGTCCTGGCCCCAACTCCCCCATGTTCAGATTACAAATAGGTAGCTGCTCTGGGTCCCCTACAGATGGACTGAAAGAGTTGAAGGTTCCTACAGGTCACCCTCGTGGCCTCTTCACTCAGACCTCCCATTTTCTCCCGAGGGCATACTAAAGACTGCCCAGCCTCCTACCCTGGAGCTCAGCAGCCAAGTTATCTCACTGCCCTCTAATTAACACCACGGATCCTGTCTGTTGCCCCCAGGCCTGTTCAAGTCCCAAATGGGGATGTACAGTGGCTTGAACAACATTATGATTTGTAAAACCCACTCCTAATTAGTTTGACTTTGAATAAAGAGGGTAATTATTTTTAAATTTATTAACTGCTGCCTGGCCAAAGAAGTTTCCAGATCAAATGACATGGAGAAGCTATTTCTGCTCAGTGATGCAGCAATTTATATTACTGATCGGTCATTAAAACCTCTGGCACAAAACCACTTGTGCTTCCTGAGCCAAGATAGTGTCCGTGTGTCAAATTTCAAACCCAGAGTATAAATTAAGCCATTAATGGTATTTATCAGTTTATCTGGACTTAAAGAACTACTTGCTAATTTAAGACATTCCTGATATAGCAGCCAGGTGGTGCGCTGGGTGTGCACGTGGGTGTGCACGTGCGTGTATGTGTGTTTTCTCACTTTTATTTCACTGAACAGTGTAAAAAAAATTCTGATGTGTAAATGAAGCACAAGCATCTCGGGAACTGCCTAGCTGTTAATTCCTCACTGCTCTGCAACCCAAACATTTTGGAAGCAGCAGTGTTTTGCAATATGTATTTGTCATAATATAAAAGGTGTAAAATGATCTCTGTTTATCTCCTCAAAGTCTTCGTTGTACCAAAACAGAAAACTGAATGTGACAACAAAGCCTGAGCCCAGCCCAACCGTCGTCAGCGTGGCCTCCTAGAACACCAGCTTGAGCCCGTCAAGATCTTGAGGGCAGGGGGCATGGAGGGGTCACACACACCAGGACAGAAATCCAGGTCAAGTAGGGTCAAAAGGGATGTGAGATGTGAAGATGCCATTCTCTTGGATAGACTGGAATTGGAAATAGTTTCCATTAAGTTCATTTTCCAGTTTCAAGAATACCTGTACGACACCATAACCACCTGCCCTATGCAAAGCCACACGTGAACTCCATGAACTCCCACGTGGCAGCCTTGGATATGAAACTGATCTGATTCAGGCAAACTGTATCCTACTCCAGGAGGAGGATGTGCACATCAGGGTGTTGGGGCTTCACAGTGCAATGGGGCACAGGGATCCAAAAGAGCTCTTCCCAGGCAGGGCCATGAGCTCAATGACCTCTAAACAGGATCACTCTGAACCATTCAGCCTACAGACTCCTGGACAACACTCAGTCAACGCGGAGGCAGCCAGGGAGTAGTAGAAAGAGCACTTGAGTTGGAGCTGGGTCAAGTTCCAGTTCTCCACTTCCTAGTGGGCAGTGTCTAGGGCCCCATCGTCTCCTCTGTTAAATGGGTATAATAGACGAACATGTTTTATAAACTAAGGTAGCAAAAATATCAAGTGGTATTGGCATTATTTTCACTGTCCCAGGGTCTCCATTCCTTCTTTTTTTTTTTTTTTTTTTTTTTTTTTTTGAGATGGAGTCTTGCCCTGTCGCCCAGGCTGGAGTGCGGTGGCGCGATCTCGGCTCACTGCAAGCTCCGCCTCCTGGGATCATGCCATTCTCCTGCCTCAGCCTTCCGAGTAGCTGGGACTACAGGTGCCCACCACCACACCCGGCTAATTTTTTGTATTTTTAGTAGAGATGGGGTTTCACTGTGTTAGCCAGGATGGTCTCATCTCCTGACCTCATGATCCGCCCACCTCGGACTCCCAAAGTGCTGGGATTGCAGGCATGAGCCAACGTGCCTGGCCCATTCCTTCTCTATTTCAGAGCTCTTCCCTACCTACTCTCCTGTTGGTTTCCCAATGATACCTGGTCTCCCACCTGGCTTTTCCCACTCTAACAGCTTCAGTGATATTTTCAGTGTTCCCTGTTATCAGGAAACTCCCTTCCTCCAGGGTCCCCTTTCCTGGAATAGAGAGGGCAAATAGATTTCAGATTGTATTCTCTCATTGATTATTAGGGGAACTGAAAATCCACCTGAGTTCAGCAGGAAGTAGAGCTATGAGTGATGAATGAGCTCTGCCACATGTCAGAAAGAGTCACCAGGGTCACACAGGACCCCTCTTTGCCAGCCCTATCCTGAGGGTAAGGCTGCTGTCGAATCTCCCCTCGGCACTGAGCACGACACCTGCCCCACACAAGGAAGTGGCTCTTCCCTGCTGGGGGAGCTCACCCACAGCTCATACTAAGGCTGGCAGGGAGCCTTTCTCAAAGCATCCACCTTGGTCTCTCACCCCTAATTTGGATTCATTTTCTCCATTCCCCATCCTTTCAAGAGCTCAGTTTACTCAATCTCTATTGAGCACACCACATGTGGCCTATTGAGCAAGCCACATTTTACCTTAACATCAGCAGGGGGCACTCGGTAGCTGACCTCTCCCTCCTCCAGCAGAGAAGCCCCATCCACAAGATCTCTGGGGGAAAACAAAGGGCCCAGGCCACCATATTCAGACCTTCAGCTTCTTTCAAGAACAGGGCATGTGCCTGAGTTGGTCACCATCATATCCCCAGCGGGTGCCAGGCGCACAGGGGGTGCTCCATACGTCTGGGGTCTGCCTGGGAACAACCTCCACAGCTGCTCATCCCTCAGGGACTCAGCTTGCTCCCCTGCCTCTGGCTGAGAGGGCAGCTTGCTCCCTGATGCTGCAAATGTAATCGGGATGGACAGAATTAAGCTGCTTGGCAAAGCTGGCTCACAGCTCATTCCCCCAGATTAGAACTCTCAGAGTGGGATTCTCAGTTACCTGCAGTCTAGCAATAAGAAAATGGCTGGGACCCTGGGAGACTCGGTCCTTCCCTTGCTTTCACGACAACAAGCTCTGGAACCCTGGGCAGAATAACCTAGCCAGGTCACCTTCTCTATAACTGAGCTAGGGAGATGCTGACTGGAATGACAGCTCACCTGTAAAGCTCTCCTCCCATCATGACAGGGCAAGACCCCTCCAGGCCAAAGCTCAAGGTACCATTTAGGAGGCATACCATTTAGTTGTCTACTCAGGAAAGGACAAGAATGCTGAAATATTGACGACAATAATCTTAACAGCAGTTGACTAGTGTTCTTCCTTCTTCTACTTGAGTCCCCTGTGGCAGCTTGTTTCCAAAGATGGCTGCCATCAATTCCTCCTTCCCTATAGGTTTCTGTCACTTCCCTACTGAGAAGGAGAGTCCAGCCTTCCACCACCTTCGATCTGGGGCTGACCTATGACTATCTGATTGATGAAATATGGTGGAAGTAATGCTGTGTACTTCCAGCCTAGCTTTTAGAGGGCTGGCAGTTTCGGTGTCCTGACTCCTGGAAACCTGAGCTGTCACACAACAAATGCAGGTTACTCTGCTGAAGAGAGAAGCCACGCAAAGGAACACTGAGACTCAGATAATTGAGTGAAGGAGCCATCTCGGACATCCAGCCCAGCTGAGTCTTCAGATAACATCAGCTCCAGCCATTACCTGATGGAAACCACATGAGACCCCAACTGAAAACCACCCAGCTGAGCCCAGTTACCCACAGAACTGTCAGAGACAATAACACTTTATTGTTTTAAGCTACTATTGCAGTGGTTTGTTACATGACAATACTCTCTATGGTCAATCCTCAACACAAGAACCAGAATAATCTTTTAAACACATAAATCAAGTCATGTCATTCTCCCAGTCAAAACCCTTCAATGGACTACTTTTCCACCTTCTCTATAAATGCACATCTGTGTGTGTGTGTGTATGTATTATATCTCAGTAAAGCTATGTATGTGTGTGTGTGTGCATGTGTGTGTACAGTCAAATGTCACTTAGTGATAAGGGTATGTTCTGAGAAATGTTTCATTAGACAATTTTGTCTTAAATAGGGCACAAGGAGCCAAAAGAGCCCTGCCCATGACGGGGCATGATCCTGAGCCTTTTAGCCCATGGACAACACTCAGTCAATGTGCAGGCAGTTGGGGAGTCGTGGAAAGAGCACGTGAGTTGGGTCAAGTTCCAGCTCTCCACTTTCTAGTGGGTAGCTTCTAGGCTACATCCTAGAGCACACTTACATAAGCCTAGATGGTACGGCCTTCTACACACCAAGGCTATATGGGACTGCCAATTGCTCCTAGGCTACAAACCTTTACAGCATGCTGCTGTACTAAACACTGCAGGCAATTGTAACACAATGGTAAGTATTCATGTATCTAAACACATCTAAATGTAAAAAAGGTACAGTAAAAATATGGTATTATAATCTTATGAGACCACTGTCATATATGCAATCCATTGTTGACCAAAATGTCATTATATGGTGTGATATAGTTTGGATATTTGTCCTGCCCAAATCTCATATTGAACTGTAATCCCCAGTGTTCGAGGTGGGGCCTGGTGCAAGGCAATTGGATCATGGGGATGGGTTTATCCTGAATGGTTTAGTACCATCCTCTTGGTGCTATTCTCATGACAATGAGTGAGTTATCTGAGAGAACTGGTCATTTAAAAGTGTGCAGCTGCTTCCCCCTTGCCCAACTCTCTCTCTCTAGCTCCTGCTCTGGCCATGTGACATGCCTGCTCCCCCTTTGCCTTCCACCATGGTTGTAAGCTTCCTGAGGCCTCCCCAGAGCCTGAGCAGATGCCAGCATCATGCTTCCTGGAAAGCCTGCAGAACTGTGAGCCAATTAAACCTCTTTGTAAATTACCCAGTCTCAGGTATTTATTTACCGCAATGCAAGAACGGCTTAATACATGGCACATCACTCTGTCTGTGCGTATATGTGTGTGTATGTATACATATGTGTGTATATATATGTGTGTGTGTGTATGTATCTACATATGAAAGAGAGGTGGCATGAGTGATGCCAGTGACTCTTCCTGACACTGGCAGAGCTCATTTATATACATGTACACACCCATGCCACTTTTCAGAGATCTAATACACATACCATACAATATAAAATTCATGTCTTTTAAAGTGTACAGTTCAACTAATACATAGAATGGTCCCTGACTTAGGATTTTTAACTTTATAATTGTGGGAAACCATCACAGTTTTGAAGTAATGTACAGGATATAATACATTCCATGAGATCTTCAACACTTTTATTATAAAATAGGTCTTATATTAGATGATTTTGCCCAACTGTTGGCTAATGTAAGTGTTTGGAGCACATTTAAGGTAGGCTAGGCTAAGCTATGATGTTCAGTAGGTTAGTTGTAATAAATGCATTTTCAATTTATTATCTTTTCAACTTATGATGGGTTTAGCAGGACACAGCCCCACTGTAAGTCGAGGAGCCTCAGTATTCAAAGCTGTGCAGTCATCACCATGATCAATTTTAGAACATTTTCATCACTCCATGAAGAAACTCCGGCTTCATCAGCAGTCACTCTCCATTTCCTCACAACTACCCCAGCCCCTGGCACCTACTAATTTACTTTCTGTCTCTATAGATTTGCCTATTCTAGATATTTCACATGAACACAATCATTTTGCATCTGGCTTCTTTCACAGAGCATGTTCAAGTTCATCTGTGTCGTAGTATGTATCAGTACTTCATTCCTTTTTAGAGCCAAACAGTATACCATGGTGTGAATACTTGGTTTATCCATTCATCAGTTGATACATATTGGGTTGTTTCCATTTTGTTTTGGCTATTATGAATAATGCTGCTATAAACATATCGTCTCAGTTCTCTTGGTTGTATACCTAAGAGAAGAACTGCTGTGTCGTATGGTAATTCTATGTTTAATCTTTTTTTTTTTTTTTTTTTTTTGAGACAGAGTCTCACTCTGATACCAGGCTGGAGTGGCGCAATCTCAGCTCACTGCAACCTCCAACTCCCTGGTTCAAGTGATTTTCCTGCCTCAGCCTCCCAAGTAGCTGGGATTACAAACACATGCCACCACGCCCAGCTAATTTTTGTACTTTTTTAGTAGAAATGGGGTTTCACCATGTTGGCCAGTATGGTCTTAATCTCCTGACCTCGTGATCTACCTGCCTCAGCTAACCTCCTGAGGAATCTCCAGAATGTTTTCCAAAGTGGCTGCACCATTTTACACTCCCACCAGCACAGTATGAGAGTTCTGGTTTTTCCACATTTTTGATACCACTTGTTATTATCTGTATTTTTTATTGTAGCCACACTGTAGTGGGTGTGAAGCAGTATCTCACTGTGGTTTTGATTTGCATCTACCTGATGGTGAATGCAGTTGAGCATCTTTTTCATGTGCTCATTGGCTATTTGTCATCTTTGGAGACACGTCTGTTCAAAACCTTTGCCCATTATTTAATTTGATTATTTGTTAATGTTTTTTGAATTATAAGACCTCTTTCTATTTCTAGCTATAAGTTCCTCATCAAATATATGATTTGCAGATATTTTCTCACCCTCCAAAGGACTCTTAGCACATGCAGCATAAAACCCAGATCTTTTACCAGGGCTGAGAGACTTGCCAGATCCTGTCCTCATCCCTCACCACTCTCTGCACATCACTCCCAGCTCTCTGGCCACCACTGCTCTGCATGAGGGTCCTTAAACCTGTCAGACTTGACCCAGCCTCAGGGCTTCCGTAAGCACTCACTCCCTTTGCTTAGACATTCTTCCCAGAAAATTTTTGAGTGGCTCACTCCTTCTCTTTTTAAGACTCTGCCCAGATACCACCTTCTTGGAGAGGCCTTCCCTAACCATTTTATCTACAACATTTCTCCCAAAATATCCACGATATTTCTTTTCTCCCTATTATTCTCTACTCCTTATCCTTTTCTTAGTAGCACTTAGTATGTATAAGCAGATATGATATCGTACACTTATTTGCTGATTCTGTCTCCCAGCTAGAAGCTCAGTTCCATGAGGGGCAGGAATGTCATCTGTCTCATGCACTACTACATCTTAAATGCCTAAACAGTGCCAGGCACATTGTAGAAACTCAATAAATATCTATTACATTAAATATACCTACTACTATTTATTGAGTGCTTACTATGAGCCAAACACGCCATGAAATACTTCAAATAAAATACCTTATTTCATCCCCACAACAACCCTAATGCTAGGAGGTAGACACTAATATGACTCCACTTTTCTAACAGATGAGAAATCTATATTTAGAGAGTTTGAATAATTTATCCATGGCCCCACAAATAGGAAGTGGCAGTCAGGATTAAACTCATGCAGTCTCAGCTCTGAACTATATGGTTCTACCACACCTGTCCCCATTACCAACTCCAGCAAGTCACTTTCCCTCTTTTCAGCCTCAGTTTCCTCATCTATGATGTAAGAGTAGCCTCCGACCTTACCTTATAGCGTTATTCAGAGATTGGCCAGGTGGGATCACGTAAAGCAGTGCTCCCCAACCTTTTTGGCACCAGGGATCAGTTTTATGGAAGACAACTTTTTCACATACGGCAGGGTACAGGAGGGTATTCCTGGGATGATTTAAGCACATTACATTTATTGTGTACTTTATTTTTCTATTATTACATTATAATATATAATGAACTAATTATACAACTCACCATAATGTAGAATTAGTGGGAGCCCTGAGGTCCTGCAACTAGATGGTCCCATCTGGGGGTGACGAGAGACAGTGACAGATCATCAGGCATTAGATTCTCATAAGGAGCACACAACCTAGACCCCTTGCGTGCACAGTTCACAGTAGGGTTTGTGCTCCTATGAGAATCTAATGCTGCTGCTGCTGCTGCTCTGACATGAGGAGGAGCTCAGGTGGTAATGCAAGCAATGAGGAGCAGCTATAAATACAGATGAAGTTTCACTTGCTCGCCCACTGCTCGCCTCTTGCCGTGCAGCCTGGTTGCTAACAGACCACCACGGACACCAGTCCATGATCCCGGGGTTGGGGATCCCTGACGTAAAGCCCTAAGAACAGTGCCTGCCTTACTGTGAGTGTTAAGTGTGAGCTGCCGTGACGATCTGGTGACAACAACGCTGATCACAATCATCAGATGACTTTGGTGCAGTGAAATCAATCTCCTTGAAATCAAATAAAGCTCTATCATTGTGAGTTAATATTGTTCAGATGCATCCTGTGTACAGACTGATTTTAGACAACGTCTCAGCTCTCGCAGAGGGAGGACCAGCCCACCATGGCCACATGAGGGTTTCAGTCTCATCAGATGGGTGTGACAGATTTCCTGACCAAAGGAAGATGTTTTGGTAACATCACAGACTAAGGCCTCAACAAGAGCGTACTAGATACCTCCAAGAAAATGGGATCTCAGTGGCCAGTTAGAGACAGATCCTGGCCTAATCTAGGACAGCCATTCTCATGGGGCCATGTCATACTTGTAAACTTCTGCTGGGCCAGCCACACAGCCACGGGTAGCTGAACATGGCAGAAGCCCACCCTACTCACAGCTCCCCCAGGAAATTACTGGATGTTACATTTGCTAAAAAGAGGTTGCCACCCAGACAGTTCACGTCCATGTGCTACCAACACTGTGGAAAACCTGAAGAATAGGAATCCAAGTCAACTCACCAGTATGGGTCTGCCTGTGCGTCTCCAGGGCATCCTCCTTCGAAAACTGTGCACCACACTGATCACAGACAAAGGCTTTGGCACCCGCTGAAAGAAAGGAGAGGCAGTTACCACTAGAACAATAGTCCATTGGTGAGGGGGGAGGTCTTGGGCCACAACTGTGCAGGTGGACACTAGGGGAGGGGACTGGACACCTGCGAAAATCCTGAGTGAGGGATCATCCATGGTTCAGACCTTCCTCTAAGAGGTGAACATTCACCCAACTGAGTTCCAAATGCCTTTGTCTAGGGCTCTTCCAGAGAGAAGGAGAAACAAAATCAGAATAACCAAGATAAACAGAAATGGGCTCCAAGTTAGATACCTCAAGAAGAAGGAGGATCTGAAGACCTACCTCCACGTGATGGGAGGACAGGAGAAAAATGATACCAACGCAGGGAAATGTGTCCTGTTGCCTCAACTGTACTTTATGGGAAGGTAAGAATTGCTGACATACCTCTACCTGGATGTACACGGGGACCTCTGACTCAGTGTGTCCAAAACTAAACCCACCGTCTACCCCCAACTGCTGCCTGCATCTGACCATTTAAAACCCCTGAATGACTCCCCAGTGCCTGAAGAACAAGGTTCAAACTCCTTACTGTGACTCACACAGCACTTCTCGGTATGCTCCTCTTTCCTGCTTCGTCTCTCACACCTCACTCTTGCTCTCTTTTCTCCAGCTACACTGAACCATGTGGGCTCCCTGGAGCAACCATATTCTTCCTCATTGCTAGGCCTGAGCACATTCTTCTGCATGTCCTCTGCCTCTGACATTCTCCCACGCTTCCCTGGCTGCTATGGTGCAGTTGGAGGTCCTATTCATCATTCATGCATCGACTTCAATACCCGGGCCCCCATGTGTAGGTGAGGCAAGGCTCCTTTATGCTCCGATAGCACCTGATATGTTCCAGTTCTTGGCCCTTGCTGTGCTCCATTCCAAATGCCCGTGGCCCTGTCTTTCTCTCTCACCACATGGTAAGTTCCCTGGCGGAGGGACCGTGTCATCTTGTGCACAGCTGCATCTGCCTGACACACAGTGGAAACCTATTACTATACATATTTGTGGAATAAATAAGATTAATTCAGTGCAACTCAATTTAATAAACTTTCTCAGAACTGTCATTTAGAAGGCTTAAAGTGATAATGCCACCATGTCAAGATGAAACAGTACTTTTTATCATTGGCTAATAGTCTTCATGGCTCTACTATATTATCTGATCCAGGGGTCACCTGTCACAAGCCTTGGCATTTTTCCTTCAAGATGTCTCGTAGATGTACTCTTCCACGGCATTTGGTGCAGTGATTCCACTGCAATCACCACCCCATTCAGGCCCTTGCAGCATCACACTCAGAACACTGTAAGACGCGAGGTGGTTTCCACACCACCAGCCACCCACAATCTACTCAACACATGCAGGTTCCTCTACGGCCACTTGATTCCTCATACTTTCTTACTCAAGAAGATACAAGGCCTCCCAATGTGTACTGACTCTAAATTCCTCTACTTGGCTTCAAGGCCTTCCATAGCCTGTCCCGGTTAGCCACCCACCTCCATAGGTAAGCTGTCCTCACCAGCCCTCTCTGGGCACTGCTTGACCTTCCCAGAGTCGCTGTGCTTGAGCAATGCTCAGTCCTGTTCCTCCATCTGTTCCAATCCCACTCCATTTTCAAGGCCAGAGTTTGTGGACATCAAGCTCTCCAGTCCCTTACTCTTCTGCCCTTTCCAATCTGCCACTGCACTCTGTTCCTTTCAACACGTCTTAGCACTTTGTTGTTGTCATTGTTGTTTTTGAGATAGGGTCTCTGTCTGTCACCCAGGCTGGAGTGCAGTGGTACAATCATAGCTCACAGCAGCCTCAACCTCCTGGGTTCAAGCAATCCTCCCACCTCAGCCTCCTGAGTAGCTGGGACTACAGGTGCACGCCACCATGCCTGACTAATTCCGTTTGTTTGTTTGTTTGTTGTTTTTTATTTAGAGATGAGGTCTCACTGTGTTTCCCAGGTTGGTCTTGAGCTCCTGGGCTCAAGTGATCCTCCTACCTTGGTCTCCCAAAGTGCTGGGGGGTTCCAGGTGTGAGCCAGTGTGTCTGGTCATCTTCGCTCTTCTTTAAATATGCCTGTGTTTTAGTTTTGTATTAGAGCCAGAACTACTTTTTACACAAATTTGTAGCCGACAGTGCTGTTTTCAAATCACCTCAGATTTCCTGAGTCTTGACTATATACCAGGCATGATGCTAGATGCTTAATATGTATCATTCGTCCTAACTACCACCATTTATATAGTACGTGCTATCATTATCGCCATGTAGCAGATGAGTACATTCAAGCCCAGAGAGGTTAAGCACTTTGCCCAACGCTACACAGTGGTTAACATAGTAAAGGTGAATTCAAACACAGGCAGCCTCATTTCAGAGTAATCCCTGTACCCTTTGGCCTCCCTAGGGTTCCATCTGCAAAGATGCTTTGTGGATAAGACTCCATGGGTGGGGTCTGAGCTCCCATCTCTGAATGAAAATTCAATTTACCTATTTTACACATCAGGGCTTTGGGGCTGGAAAAATGGCTCCACTACTTTTCTAGAAATTTGGAAACCTCTGCCTTGGAGAATCAGCACATACTGAAGGAATGCAACTCCAAATACAAGCTGTTCCAGCACAGACTTCAATACCAATAAATGCTTCTTGCAGTGAAGAATATGAGGATCCCAGAGGAAGTCTAGAAGGTGGGGTCCTCTGGAGGTATCGACTTTCTCTGTCTCGCTGACACCTATCTTCCTACTGATGAGCAGGATACACTCTAGTAGGTGCTGAATAAACGTGAGTCGACTGGCCGGATAAGTGGGTGACAAAGTACCCCAGGGAGGATATGAACTCACTTCTCCTGAAAAGCTTTAAAAATAAATATTGTCATTTGCCTTAGGTGGCTGGGGTTGAATTTCACCTGGAGGCACGGAGAATCCCATGGTGACCTCTGGGTGTCCCTTCAAGCCACAGGGCACCCTCAGGCCAAGCACCTGATATACGGCTTAGAGAGCTTTGAGGAAAGAGCCAAGAAAACTTCTAGCCCCCAGTGATGGCGAAGCAGTGATGATGTGTGTGAGCAGGGGTAGCAGCCAAGACTACCTTTCATCCATTTACACTGGAAATGCAGACAGCACCTCCAAGAGCAGAGTGGGCCTGGACGGGAAAGCTGGGGCTGGATGAAGTCACAGCTCCCTCACAAT
The DNA here is from genome assembly GCF_003255815.1 of Theropithecus gelada. Lineage (NCBI taxonomy): Eukaryota > Metazoa > Chordata > Mammalia > Primates > Cercopithecidae > Theropithecus > Theropithecus gelada. The sequence goes on along the minus strand of NC_037682.1, from coordinate 105,818,927 downwards.
TAGAAACTGCCCCCAGTCCCAAATCATTAGCCATCAATGATTTTCTGTGGATCTGTAAGGAATCTGATTTTAATTGTATTTCTTCCTTGGGTTCTATCCGCTCTCACGGCTCCGTAAAGGAGAAAGGGGAAGCAAAGGCCCGAAGAGGGAAGCACTGGCTGGGAAGGGGAGGGCACCCTGTGGGCTCCCACACTGGGGCCCTGCAGTCGGCGAGGAGCCCACCATGCCACAGGCTTCCAAGGGATGTGGTCCGGAGGGTTCTTAGAAAACAGCCATCACTGTGGGCTGGAGGAGCTTCTCACTTTAATGACTGAGAAGCAGAGAGAAAGGAAGGAGGCCAGGTAGGAAATAAAGGGCCGGATGTGTACCATCAGACAAGTGCAGAGGAAGATGAAGACAGATAAGCACACATGATCTAGTAAAAGCGGCTGCCTCGGCCCAAGCCTGACCACATCTGCTTGCCTTCAAAGTCCCGCCACTCCACCCCCACCTCGCTGAAGTCACGACACTGAGCTGAGCGTGTGAAAGCCCCTGTCCTCACTGACTCTGGGCCAGGTCCCTCTTTACACGTGGATAACACAAATGTCAGCTCCCACTGCTAGCCCCTACTCACAAAGCCCCAGTACTCCCACGCCCACCCGGAGAGGCTCTGACTTCCCCCCAACTCTCCAGGGTGAGAGCCAAGACAGGCAGTTCCACGGACACGTGAGCGGAGCAGAGCGAGACAGACAAAATCCTCCCTCCCAAGGAGTCTTGTGCCTTTAAATTGTCTCTGTAATGGCTGGCTCAGAGGCAGAAATATTTGGCAGCCCTGAAATTAAAAGTGATAAATTTCCTCGCCAAGCTTTGATCGATAATAGAGGCCTCATCTGTTAATCAATAAGACAGTCGCTGCCTGTTTACTGTGCATATGTTGTTCACTGCTGCCTTCAGTATGATGTCAGGTTTGCATTCAAAGCAACTCAAGTGTGTATAAACCACATGGCTATTCCCAAAATGCATTACGGTGACATCATGCAGCCACTAATACATTTATAAAGCATCAATGGGAGGGGGCAAAGGAGGAGGGAAGAAGGTCATGCCAGCTGAACACAGCGGGTGTGCACGGACCTAGCAGCAGCATTTACACCCACAAAATTTCCTGGGGCTCAACCTGGAGTAGGGAGAACTCCAGGGACACAGCTTGGGGATGGCCGTGACTTGCCATATCCTTCCTACACACGGGAGCTGGTTTTTGAATGTCCAGTAACTATATGCCAAGAGGTGGATTACAGGAAATAAACAAAAGAGATGAAATCCCTGCCCTCAGGGAGCTTATGTTCAAGAAGGGAGGGCGGATTTTTAGAGCAAGTAAATATAAAACAGGCCAGGTGGTGATAAGTGATAAAAAGAGAAATAAATTAAGTGAAGAGGGCCAGGCACAATGGCTCATGCCTGTAATCCCAGCACTTCGGGAGGCCGGGATGGGTAGATCACTTGAGCTCAGGAGTTCAAGACCAGCTTGGCCAACATGGTGCAACCCCATCTCTACTAAAAATACAAAAATTGACCAGGCATGGTGGCTGATTTTACATCCCAGCTACTCAGGAAGCTGAGGCAGGAGAATAGCTTCAGCCCGAAAGGCAGAGGTTGCAGTGAGCTGAGATCACACCATTGCACTCCAGCCTGGGAAACAGGAGTGAAACCCTATCTCAAAACAACAACAACAACAACAACAAAGCATTAAATGAAGATAAACAGAGAGTGCCAGGGGCTGTTCTTTTACACAGGGTAGTCAAGGAGGCCCTCGCTGAT